>NW_017306629.1:393982-447240 GCF_000935625.1 Nanorana parkeri
ACTCCCCGCGTCCCTGTGCCGATCGTGGATGTGGGCGGGCGGTGAATTTGAGGCGGGGAGGAGGTGTGGCGTAGAGAGCGTGGATGCGGTCGGGCAGGTCTGGCAGCGGCGAGCGTGAGGTGGGGAGGAGGTGTGGCGTGCAGCGTGTGTGGAGCCGTGAACAGGGCCAACTGATCGGAAGCCGATTAATCGATTATTGAAAAAGTTGACAACTTTTTCAATAATCGATTATAATCGATTATGTCGATTAGTTGTTGCAGCCCTAGGTCATTTATCCCATGGCAAGTGCAAGGGATGCACCATGGTGATGATGTTGAAGAGATGAGAGCTAGCTTCCTAGCACAAGTGACCCCTTGGTTGAACCTTAAGAACAAGTCCCAATTCTTTATGAGGTTTATAGCCTAACCAAATTTTAAACATGGTAGGATCACCACACTGCAGTTTATTTTTGTTGTTTGTTATACTGTATATAGAACTCAAATGGTTTAGAGTGGCTTCACATGTATTTGCAAAACAACTTTGTTTGTAACCTAAATATTGAAAAGGATTTTTATGCTGACTAGCGGGAGAATGTGCTGGGAATTTTTGTATAGATTAGCCCATAAGTATGTCATTTGCTTTGGACATACCTGTATTTTAAACTTGCCCTGGTTGGACCCTTCTAATGCACCCATTCATAAAGGTTTGATTTTCTGTTTTCCTACTTTTTCAGTTAATACCTGTAACTTTTACTTTTATTGTATCAATGGCCAAAGTGACAAGGTCCCATCTCGAGAGTAGATGAGGGGATTTATGGCTGCAGTTTTGGGGTGTTGACAAGCATACTTACTGACTACTGGAAGATTCATGTTATCCAAACTTGGCTCTCCTTTCTGCCACTACACTTTTCTCCAGGAAAAAATAGCTAATGGTTAAATTGTCCCACCCAATTTAGGGCCTTTTCCCTCAGTGATAAGTCTGCTAAGATTGCCTGTTGAGGTCTACGGATGCCCACAGAAATCCAAAAACCTTCCCTGCAAACCGAGTATGTCATAATTATTTTATATTATAACTCAACACTGATTATCTGAAGGAAAGCCTAGCCGAGGTTGCCTCTGTATTTGTCTCTGGAATTACTATAGTCACTAATTAGGGTAGGGTTTAAAAGAGAAATGTTGTAATTCATATCATAATGGTTGAGGAATATTTCCCTTTTGTTTTGTGTACCCCAATCAGCAATAAAAGCAGGATGCTCACGTGTCCACTCACTGCTGACTATAGGTTTGGGAAGTAGTGCAGTCTCCCTTATTTAACTAGTAAAAGATCCAAAAGGATCCCATTGCTATTTTTGTTATCCTTGAGAATTCTTGAGATTCCCCACTGGATCCACTACTTTGTTACCCATAGAGGGTTTCAAAGAGTTTCTTTAATAATTCACTATCCCCCAATGAAGTGGATTTCAGCCTCTATTATACTGAAAATTTCTTGCGATTCTTTCTACATCCATGTCTTTGTGAACTAGTAAAGGGTTTTAAAGAACCCCTTTAGTAATTCACTAACCACAAATGAAGCATTGCAGCTTTGCTGCTGCTGGAGATTTATTGAGATTCTCAGTGCATCTTCTTCTATGTGGGCTTCTGAAGAGCATAAAGGGACCTGCCATTATTTCACTAAATGTCAATGAAATGAATCTTAACCTTCTTTTGTCTAAGTGCACATATACATACCAACATACAGTATATATACTGTATATATGACCTCTAAAGGTATTCTATGGTATCTGGTGCCAAGCTGTTAGTAGCGGATCCTTTGAGCCCTGTGAGGTGGGGCCTCCATGGATCGGACTTGTTTTTCCAGCACATCCCACAGATGGTTGATTGGATTGAAATCTGGAGAATTTGGATGTCAAGTCAACACCTCAAACTTGTTGTTGTGTTCCTCAAACCATTCTTGAACTATTTTTGCAGTGTGGCAGCCCATTATCTTCTTGACAGGGGCCACTGCCATCAAGGAATACAGTTTGCATGACATGGTGTACTTGTTCCTGCAGCAATGTTTAGGTAGGTGGTAAGTGTCAAATTAATATCCACATGAATGGCAGGATCCAAGGTTTCCCAGTAGAACATTGCCCAAAGCATCACACTGCCATTGCTGGCTTGCCTTTTCCCCATCAGAACAGGCCACCTTCTTCCGTTGCTCCATGTCCAGTTCTGTTGCTCACATGCCCATTTTAGGTGTTTATATCGGTGGACACGGGACAGCATGGGCACCCTGACCAGTGTGCGGCTATGCAGCTCCATATGCAACAAACTACAATGCGCTGTGTGTTCATGTTTTCAGGCTAGCTGGTAAGTGTGCTTGGACATTTTTGTTTTTGCACTGTGTTCAGACACCTTTCTTTTAGAACCAGTATTAAGTTTTTCAGCAATTTGTACTGCAGTAGCTCTTCTATTCAATCGGATTACAAAGGCTAGTCTTCGCTCCCTGCATGCATTAATGAGCCTTGGTCGCCCATGACTCTGCCACCATTTCACCAGTTTTCCTTTCTTGGACCACTTTTGGTAGGTCCTGACCACTGCAGACTGGGAAAAATCCCACAAGAGCTGCAGTTTTGGAGCTGCTCTGACTCAGTTGACTAGCCATCACAATTTGGCCCCTGTCAAAGTTGCTCAAATCCTAAAGCTCAGCCATTTTTTCTGCTTCCAACACATCAACTTCAGGAACAAAATGTTCACTTGCTGCCTAATATATCCCAGCCACTTCTAGTGCCATTGTAATGTTTTGGCTTATTGGTATATATCAGTATAAGTTATGTGCAGGGAAAATTGCTAGTGTGATTGTTTCCCTAGATTCAAACTCCATCTAATGTCTGTGGATAGTGTATTCATCACATTCCGCTGACCTCCATGCATTGCAACAGTGATAACCCAGAGCAAAGGGGGAAAAAAACCTCAGTGAAGTATCTGCCAATAGATATCAAGTGGACTAATTCCACAGATCAATATCTCCTTCCTGGGAATTCAATAGTTCATAATCCACCGACATAAATGAAAGCATAGACTTGTGCTGCATCAGTAGCCAAACCCAGAACAGCGTGGAAATCATTTTGTTATAAATGTATCAATCAAAAGTATGCTTGAGTAAATTTCAAAAGATATAGATGCATGATAGCTTTAAATAACAAATATGACATGTTCCCTTGATATCCCCAATCAATAAAAAATACTCCTTTCTGCAATGCCTTGTTTTAATAAGGTTTGAATAATCAATGAATATGGTCACATTTCCATATGATGAAATCTGCAATTGCCTAGGTGTCGTTTAGCAATGCCATGTGTAAAAGGATTGGACAGGGACGTGCTGCTAGCAATAATTGAATTTCTCTATGCATCTTAATGTGCTGCATAACATGACACAGGCTGATGGATGTATTGGCGTTGGCTCTATCCCTATAATTAAGCCTCTGTAGATCTGTACCGCAGCTAAAACTGCCCTCATATTATGCTTTCTGCCTGATGAAAGGGTTAACTGCTGCAACCTGCTGATGCTAATCTACTGTGCAAGGAGAAACTAACACAACCACTAACAATTGGTTTTCCCCAATAAGTCAGTGTGATTGGGTTAAAAATAAACAGCCACCAACACAAAACCTTCTGGTTATCACAGCAACATCCCGGAGAGCTGTGATTATTGCCTCTCATCTTCTACAACTAGAATGTATCATAAACACATTTTTTATTTTTAAAAAATATATTATCTTTTTATTTATTACAGGTATTTATATAGCGCCAGGAATTTACTCAGCGCTTTACACAGGAACCAATTAACCATGCATGCATATTTAGTTTACCGTATATACTCGAGTATAAGCTGCCCCGAATATAAGCCGAGGTACCTAATTTGACCAAAAAAAACTGGGAAAAAGTATTGACCCGAATATAAGCTGAGGGTGGGAAATGAGGCAGCTACTGGTAGATAGATACCAATAAAATTACATTAATATTTATTTAAAAGAAAAATAACCTAGCTCTGTAAGTGGAAAAGGGGGTACAGGGCTACATATCATGTACTACGGATCATTTAACCCATTCATATTAGCAGAGGATAATTGTAAATCTATTGTTCAGTGCACTCTATATGTAGTATATAGTACATGTACATATAGAGTGCCTGCAACAATACATTTACAATGATCCTCTGCTAACATGAATGGGTTAAATGATCCATAGTACAGGGCTACATACAGATCATTTAATACATTCATGTTAGTATAATTGTAAATGTATTGTCTGCACTGTATTAGCAGTATATACTCCATATAGAGTATATACTGCTAATACAGTGCAGACAATACATAATTGGTTACTGTAATAAATCCCCCCAAATCTCCCCTCACTTACTGTGATTCACTGTGCCGGAGCAGGGACGAGTCAGCGGCGCGCTGGTCCAGTGGGAGGAGCTCCAGGTGGGGTCCTAATTTAGCTGACTAGAGGTGCCTGCCCGATAATTACAACCCCACCTGGAGCTCCTTTCGTCTGACCAGCGCGCCGCTGACACATCCCTGCTCCCCTGCTGTACTGGCGCTGCGGGATTTTTTTTCTTTTCTTCTTACTTACCTCGCCGAGCGTCGCGTCACTGCTGCTCCGGTGGGCGGCGCTCCGAGCGGGGTCATCTGACAGTCTCCGGCCACCTAAATTAGGACCCGGAGACTGCCAGATTACCCCGCTCGGAGCGCCGCACACCGTAGCAGCAGTGACGCAACACTCGGCGAGGTAAGTAAGAAGACGCGCTGGCGCTGACTCGAGTATAAGCCGAGGGGGGCACTTTTCACCCAAAAAAATGGGCTGAAAATCTCGGCTTATACTCGAGTATATACGGTAATTCATTTTGCTTTTTAAATTTTTCTTTTTAAATACAAATATATGCATACTAGGTTTTTAGTAAATCTAAATGACATATTTTAACCCCTTCATGACTGCGCTTTTTTTCAGTTTTTGTTCGTTAATGACTGAAGCACTTTTTTACATTTTTGCTATGTGATTCTTCCATGGCAGTAATATACTTTCTTACTAAGTGCACCCACACATATTATATATAGTTTTATATCACATAGGTGTGCCTAACGCCTCAAATAGTATGCATAAAATATAACAAAATTAGGGGAAAAAAAGGTAAATAAAACACTTTTACCCCAGGTTTGATTATTATTATTTTTTTAGAAAAGTAGCACAGCATTAAAATAAATTCATTTATTTGTCCTTTATTTGGAAACACCTCACATCCCTAGGATTTCATAAATTATTCTGTACTTCTCAGCCTAAAACTGGAAGCTAACATTTAAATGTTTTTCTCTAAAAGCTAATAGTGGTCAGCAGCTTAGAGAGGTGGCACACAATGTCACTGTCACTAAGTGTAACACTTAGGGGTCTATTCACGAAGCTGCCGAAGGATCTGGCCGTAGATCAGTAGAACCGAAGGGGTGCTGTACGGGTTATTCACAATAATTTAATTTTTGTTAGTGAGGCATCTGTTAATGAACGGTAATTGCTGATCTCAACAGTTACCGGCATTCCGGAGCCCTGAATAGGTGTACGTGAGCAGGCATTTAGGCACTTAGTGACGGGGACTTACAGTGGATATCTCCCGCTGCTAAGAGGTTAAATGTAGTCATAAATATATTTGTGTGTCTGTTCATTTTGCTGATGTTTTACATTCTTTCACATTTAAAATGTTTTAAAACTTTTTTTTCTACTAATATGTTTATTTGTATACATATTATAATAAAGCTGAACTACAGGCAGATATAAAAGGCATACATTAATTCAGATCTATAATTAGTAATACATCATTAAATGTATTTGTTAAATGCAAGCAGTGTAAGTACCTGGAATTGACACGGTATCAGTCTTTTGCAGTTTCCTGTACAGCAGGGCTGGAGTGTAAGAGGAAGAAGTAGCACAAGGAGTCAATCAGTTAATGTGCTGACAAACATACTAAAAGAATGAGAGAGCAGAGTGACAGAGAGATGAGCTCATCACTGTGCTGCTTCTCCTTTCACAGGTTTGGACAGGTCCAGTACAACCTGGGCCTTGAGAAAGTGGGTTAACGCGCAGCCTAATTGCACATTAGGGCACACTTATCTTACTAATGTGCCCTTCTCGAGGGCTTTCGGATCGATCCCCAGTCCCCCACTCTCTCTTCCGTCACCACCACTAACATTTCCGGGTTCCCAGGCATCCTTTTCAGTAACTGGCCACTGATGATGTAGCTCCTGTGCAAGTGCTTAATCTTAGAGATGTTGTGAATGGGCTGAGGGTGTACACTGCACTGTGCAGTTGCTGGGGAAGAGAGGAAACATTCTTTTGGGCAAAAGGGGCTTTTCATGTCTCTTCTGCCATAAATCCTCCCCAGCATTTTTTATGTTAGTTACTTTACTTCTGCTTTGCTAATGCTGTTAGACAACTAGCTGCTTTGTGGCTAGAAGGATGTAGGTATAAACATTTTGTCAGCCAGTCAACTATCTGCTGGGGCTTTGATTGTATTGATTGATTGTATTTGATTGTATAGAAAATGCCCCAAAACAAAACAATATATAAACCCTAAAAGACTAACCGCCCAAAACAAAAGCCCACTGTTTTTTTTAACTCTAGCAGAAAATAAAATAGAAAAAAGTTAGATAGAAGAAGAAAGATGTTGACATAAGGGGTACACAAAGGTATGTAATTCATCAAACTTCAATCTACTGTATAGCACTATATAGCACAGTATAGCAATGTACAGCACAGTATAGAACAGTATAGCAGACAGTCAGTTTTCCCCAACCAGCTCCAACATACGCCGACAATATGGCCGTTGGGAGCCCATACTAACCAAAACCACACTCCAAATGTTGATATGAGACTGTAGGTACAGGTTTGCCATGGCACACTTACATGCCTGGAAGTGCAATGCTATTTTTCAGAAGGAATTTAGGACAAAAAGTTTTGTCAGGGTATTGCAAAGCCACAATTAACATTTTAGACATTCTCTATAAGATACCAAATCTTTTTTTTTTTAAAAGCCTTTGGGTCCACTTTAAAATCTATGTTCTATAACTATATATCTATAACATTTTCTGATTTAGCTTATTCTTTTTTTTAATGATATTAATACATAATTATACTTAGGACATGACATATCTTATATGGCATTAACAGACAGAAGCAGTTCCAAATAGTTGTTCTACAGAAATTATTACTGCAGTTTAATTAGCTGCCTTATTTTAGTAACTGTAATATTGTACATTCAGTATCATTGTGTCCTATTACATGAAATACATAAAAGTACTAATGCGATATTTTCTTTTATGAAGACATTTGATGTGGCAATCACATTTTATCCTACATAAATAAATATTAAATACATTTGTTTGCTTTAAGTTCCCTTCAGGGCAAAACTAGATACCCATAGGGCTGGAGGTGTGTGGGGGACTTTGCTGCTCATGGAATATGTGGACCTTTGCCTACCTAAAGCATATACACTCATTCCTCTTGGCACCAACTGGATGGGAATATGGAGGCTTGTGGCAGGGCAAGGGATGGACAAATACAACTGACCCATTTACTTCTATACTCTATACCGCCTGTTTATCAAGGGCCTTATTTCAAAGCTGAACTCCAGCCTTACCTTCAGTCTTGAATACTTGTCCAATTTCCTCTCCTGTTTTGAAATTGCCTACTCAAATTTTACTGCAGCAAGTACGACAGTACCCACCTAATTTTCCTGCTGTTAGACATCCAGCATAATTTAACCATTTCCTCTCCAGTTAATACTGTCCTTGACCTACCCCTTTCATTCTTTGGATTTCATTTCTATTAACCAAGGAGGCTTAGCATCACATGTGGGCATTACCTAGGGTGGTCTGAGTACAAATGCAATCTGCTAGAAATGCTCACTCCTCCAGGCTGATATCCACCCATCAAGACATTTTTATATCTGCATAATTCCTTCCAAGAGCTAGCTCACTGCTTGTAATAGGGATGAGGGCCCAGCCATGATCTGCTTGCATTGCATAGAGAAGCATGACATCTAAAAATAAGGTATGCAAAGAACAGAAAGTTTTCATAGCATAATATAAGAGTTTAAACTTCAGCATTAAGTATGTCCCTCTACAGATTGCTTTTCACAGTTCTTTCTTTGTTCTTGTAGCCTCACAACTGGCAACAGTGCACATAACCATAAAAATAGATAATTTTGTTTGTGCTTAGATGTTTCAATTAGAGTGAAAAGTGTTAAGATACTAAAACAACCTTGGAGTAAAGTTGAACTTTATACAGTATGTTTGGAATAATTACTTGGGGACTCTCACTTTCCTTAGAAAGTCCCCAACCACGCTGGTAAAGAAAACCTGTTCTCAGACAAATACATAGGCTACCACTGCTGACATCTCCTGCTACTTATCTGTTTATCATGATAATCCTTTGGCTTAAATTCTTTCTGTGTCAATGACCCAGAACAAGTACAGTATTAAGAACAGTAGTGAGTTATGGCATTCCACATGTGTTTACTAGGGTAGATTTTCTTTACCCTCAATGTAGCCCTAATCTACCGTGTCCCCTAAACTTAAAGAGACACTGTTACAGCAAGGTAAACTCACCTATCCATGTTTCCTCGCCACCTACCTGCCACTGGAGTTCACCCTGGGTAAACTTAACTGTCTATCTTATCTGGGGAGATGATGATGAAAATTCAGCATAAAAAGGTGGTGGATCATAGGAAGGTAGGCATACCTTGCTGGGGAGGTGGACTACAATCACATACTGTCACTTTGCCCTGAATTGGCTAGCCCTTAATCTGAACAGTAAACCTAATCCTCAGGTGAAATGTTTACTATCGCAGTGGAAATACTGTATTATTGTAACTATAAATACTACCACACTGGAAGCAAAAAAACTACCACATCAAAAACGACATGCAATAAAAGCTTTGGCACCTACAGTATATACGATACTCAATTTTATTGGTTCCCAAAAACGTGACTGAGATCTATATGCTAAATATCTGCTCTTCAAAACTATTACCTATAGAATATAGGTAATTACATACCACAGTTTAACTGTGTCAATGTGACTTTTGGAAATGTTCTATATATTGTATAAACTTATGTAGCATAATTAAGCACGTTGGAGAAAACACCATTCAATCACTGGCAACTGCAGGTGCAACTATAGCAGAAAAACAATAGATCTCCCAGCGTTGAACATTTTAATTGACAGTCATCTAGGAAAAACAGCAAGATGCCAAGGAAGCACAGATCATACACAAATTAAAATGGATCAACATATTATAATAGCTACAATGTTAAAAAGAAAGTTCTTTTTAAATGGCATAGACTTGAATAATTTTTCAACTTGCTCAAAGGAAATCTATACCGAAAAAAATGGAGGCTTCTATTGCTGACTTTCTTGGGCAAATACTAGTTACCTGACTGCCTATGGCTTTCTGGGGCGCTGACAAATATACAGATGAAGAAAGTCAGCATGAAGTCAGAATTCCTAATCTGCACACTTGCTCTGGGAAGTGTCTCAGAAGTCATTTGGACCACCATGACACCCAGAAAACCAACATTTACAGAAGAAATTCAATAAGCAATGTTATACAATGTATTTCCCTTATTGGTTTCAAATAAACATTTGAATCCATGATAAATTACACACATTTGTTAAGATGGACAGACCGCACCCAAAAAACTGGCCAATCACATTAGACAGAAATTGGAGCGTCCAACAGTGGGCTATTGGCCAAAGAGCTTATAATACATTCTGGGGAGAATTTTCTTTCTGTAGGGATAGACATTGTAAAGATAATTAGGTAAAGTGAGTACACTTGTGTCCATTCAACAGGGCTTGTGACTATTCATTAGAAGTATCCCAGTGGCTTCAATTTGGGGTCTGAGTAGGACCCTCAACATCTCCTCCATCAACTTAGTTGAACCAACTCAATCGCCTGGTAATTCTCTCAATTTTCTCCAGCCATAAAGTATACTTACCTATGTTATACCTTGCCACCTTTCCTTTTTTGCAGTTGTGATAATACGGTATTTCTTACTACAGAGTTGAGCTGGTAGGGTATCTAGTGCTTCCATTTTCCAGCCAATTCTACAAGGTAGAACTACTGTCTTGGTAAGAAAGCCTATCACACTAACTAGAGGTAACAGCAAGAATCAGAGGTATAACATGGAAGCAGGGCCATCCCTATCATGAGGTAATCTGAGGCTGTTGTCTCAGGCAGCATCTCTTTGGTCACATGGGGGGGCTACATGCAGAGCAGCATGGCCACTCTGCTGCACATTGTTTGCAGAGTGCCTGCTGCCCCCTTTCTGGCCAGAACAACCCAAGTTGCTAAGAACTGGGTGGGGAGATGTGTAAGGGTTAAACACATCTCTCATACCAGGTCTTAGCAAGCTGGGACTCTCTGGCCTGTCATTCTGCTCAGCTCCTAGCAACCAGTGACCTCACTGGTTGCCAGGAGCTGGACGAGATGCCGGCCAGAGCATCCCAGGTCCTTAGCGGGTTTCTTGCCAGGAGCTAAGCGGGATGCTCCATTCGGTGTCCCCTCCCCCCATTAGCGTGCACCACCAGCACCCCAGCCTACCCCCACCCACCTCAGACATTAAAAAGGTAAGGGACACCCCTGCATGGAGATCACGGCAGGACTTTTTAAGTCAGTCTGAGGTAGCACCATGTAGAACAGGGATAGGTGACCAAGGTGCTCCATCTGTTGTGGAACTACAAGTATCATGAGGCATTGCAAGACCCTGACAGCCACAGGTCTGACTCCCAGAGGCAGAGGCATGATGAGATTTATAGTTAAACCACAGCAGGAGTGCCGAGGTTGTCTAATCCTGACGTAGAGGCAGCATGAGACAAGCTTCTTCCCTGTCTAATTCTAAAGCTGCCTACTGATCACAGTAGAGAAACAGCATAAGTGTGCTGCATGCCCAATCTTTAAAGGGGCAGCACAGGCTGGAAGTGAATGGGGGATGTCTTGGTCCCCATTCAAGTTATCTCATGCATTAACGTTCGTTGCATTAAGGCAGCCTATTCCTTTGAACAAAAACAAAAAAACAACGTGTTGCTATACATTACACTGTGCTGCAACACACATCCATTGGCAGGGTACATTGGGATGCCATTAAGATTGAATGGCACCACAATGCATCAACGCATACAATATGGGTTATTGTGTGTTGTTGTAACATTTGCGTTACCGCAACACAATAGTGTAAATGGGCCCTTAATTCAGGCACAAGGATGGTGCTGCCTTCAGCAGTAGCAAGACCAGGATTGGTTCTTATAATTATATTCAATCGCATATTCAGCTGATTTAATTGTTTCTTTCCAAAACAAAATTAATATTTTACACAGTGTGAATGCAGTTACATTTATTTTATTACAGCAATGCTAATATTTGTGTAGGTGAAAAGGCCTTACAATGGCAGTAATTATCAATCCAATATGGACAGCATCATTTTTTTTGTATAGCAGGCATTCATTCAAGGTAATCAGACTGTATTACTTATCCCAATGAAACCCTGAAAGAGTGTTTTCCAATAAAAAGCTTGTTTTTTACAGGAATCTGTCATCTCCCTATGCAGCTATATGTGAAAATTGCCAGAGCTGATTTGTTCAGTGTGAAGTAAATCTTATGATGATCATATTGTCACAAGATATCTTTTATGGATACTAAATGGTTAATGACCTGCAGGTTTCACCTTTAGATTTGGCACAGCATAGAAAAGTAGTTGAATGTGTAACTACAGTAATTGCAATGGAAATTCTGCTGAGTAAACCGCATAACCTTCTTTAGGTGTTTCCTTAAGAACCAGGGCAAAATTAGTGGGTGAAGTATGTGAGCACTGCCCATGGGCATCTGCATAAATGTTTCCAATATGGAACTTTCCGCTATTATTCTTATTGCTGCCACAAATATTTAGTATGAAAATCATCAAGATTTTTATCTAAATTATACTGTTCTGTATTAATGGAATCTGAATATAAATGAAGAGTCTGAGTAGTATGTTAAGGTAGTATTTGACATAGGAAATCATTTTGCAACTTCTCTTTTTGAAGTGTATGGAGGAAATAAACTCCAGGCACATATATATTAAAAAAAAAACATTTAATGCTTCATTATGTTAAAAACAATTAGAGATGAATTTTGTGAATCTTTTTATTGTGTTGTTGTAGAAACTGCTAGAAGTTAAGCAAATTACCCCTAATAATAAATATAGTAGGAGCGGATGATTGCTGTTTACTATAAAAATCACAGGATGCTGTATTATTAGATCCTGCAGAGATAAAGGGCTGTGGCTTTAACAGTGGAGGGCTCTAGTTGCATCCTGACCCTCTCCTCCGTCCTCGTCCATTCATAAGAAGTTTGGATTTTTTTCACAGAATTAAAATCGTTCTGTGAATGGACGAAGAGAGAGGAGGGGAGAGGCGGGTACGTGACGGAATCTCCCCTCCTCCATTCAATGAGAATGACAGCTCCATTGAACATCGAGATCGCAAAGATGAATTAAGCCTATGAAATACATTAGAATTCACTCAGACGTTGCAATTGATGTGTGAGATCAGCGGTAAAGGGTCCATTCACTGTCCGTTAGACTGTAGAGGAGCTTGAATGTGATCAGTGGAGAAAATGCCCATAAATAATGCCACAGAGACACTGGTCAGTGAAAATTAAAAAAAAATACCCCCTAGGTTGACTGACTGCAACAGACTCCCTGACTACAACAGACTCCCGTCTCCTCAAGACACAAGATCAATTGTGAAAAGGGGCGGGGCTAGCTGAGATGGATCTTGTGTCTTGAGGAGACGGCAGTCAGTGCGGGCCGGCCGCTGTGATTTTAAATGTGAGTGCTTTTATGTACTTTCCCTTAATAAATTAGTTCACTATATCACAAAGGATTCCTATTTCTTTATTATATGACTGGAACGTTGAAATCTCCTTGCTGCTGAGATCCTAAAACCGGAGGGACGGGAAGTTTGTGCATCCTCAAAACATCTTTGCACGGTATGATTTCCTAGTAGCCAGAGACTATTTCATCGTGGTCAAGACTGGTGATTTGAAAAGACCTGAAAGCTTTGATTGCCATTCGATCTGCAAAGCCATGTAAACTTTGGGATTTTTGACGATTGGGTAGTGTGGGGAGTGCACTGCAGTTTGTTTTTAGTCACTTGACACTTTCGGAGGATGTTTCTTTTTCTGTCACAATTTACTTAAAAGCATTGCATTTTTTTGTGTTCACAAAACCATTACAGTTTCACTTTCAGTAGTTTCATTGTTATACATATTATTACTATGTATCTTTTTTCACTTGAATTTGACAATTGATATTTATTGATAGATTCCACATTAGTGGAAAGCTCACGGTTTGAAATGTTATTGTATGTGTTCATCAAAACTGTTCTTACACTATATACATATATCTTTAATATATTTAATATACATTTACTTATTTTTGGTCACTTAATACACTGAGGATGTTTTTAGCGCTGTACACCGATCGCACATCCTATAGGGGTTATTAACCCTTTTTTTGGCAGCTCTTAACCACAAATACTCATTCTAGCCTATTAGCCTCCTAATAAGTGCGGATTATTTTTCCATTTTCAATAGTGACCCATTGTTGGTATCACTGAGTGGAATAGTGCCCCAAGGGTCGGTTTAAGAATCCATCCCGCAGGCCACAGTTTGGGGAACACTTAGATAGATGTTCCTGAGGCAGTGGTAGGCAAACTCCAGTCCTCCAGCTGTGGTGAAAATACAAATCCTATCATGCATCTGCCTCTGGAAGTCATGCCTGTAGCTGTCAAAGTCTTGCAATGCTGCAAGGGATTTGTAGTTCCATAGCAGTTGGAGGACTTGAGTTTGCCTACCCCTGCCCTAAAGAGCAAAAAGAAACTGGTTTCTCAGTTTTGTTTGGAAACTACCGGGTTGACTGTGATGGTTTTCATTTATTCAGATCACAGTTTAGCCAGTAGCAGTTAGTCACATACAACTGGCCTTGTTCTCTAATTTCCAAGACATTTTTGGACAGAGAGGACAAGTGGTATGTAAAAGGCATGAAATAGGCCACTTATGTCAAACTAGAACAACCATGCCTGAACTAGGGTGAGGGCTTTGGACACCATCGGTTTACCATATCTAATGTCATTTTAAAATATATTGTCCCACAAATTGGCAATTCACACTTTTAGCCATGTGACTAGAAGGGTAAACACACACGGTATGCAGACCCACTGACACCAAGGATGTAATTATGTGAATAGTACAGAGTTTCCACATTTTTCCAACTTAGATCCTTTTCTTGGACAATCAACATCTGCAATGACACGATCCATGATGATTGGGTTACTTGTGTGGATATAAGTGCTAGGGTATCTTCCTGTCTCTCATTAGAACTGAAGAAGCGGCTTCAATAAGCTATGAAACACCCTGAAAACTGCAGAACAAGTACTTTTGAATGTGACTAACTACTACTAGCTATACCAATTGGTTCAAACACCCACTGGCTTCTTAAAATGCTTGAACTTTCTTCATTTATTACTGAAAAGAATATGGCAGAGTGGGCGACCATATTGTTACTACCTGCCTTCACAGAAAACCGAGATATCAGTTTCTGGTGTTCTTAATACAAACAATGTCTGACTCAGCATCATATATTGCAACACAGATAGCCATGCACCAGTAGATCCATCTGTTCTAAATGACCTCAAACAGTCACACTTTCTGTATATCCATATACACATGCAGTGCAAACTGTATAGTCCAACTGTAAGGATCTTGAAAAGCTAAAAGAAAAAGAAAATGCACGTTCATAGCTTGTATATTAATTAGGTTTTAAAGCAGACCTTACACTCTGGGTTCTTGCATGTATTCCTAAGAGAGGTTTACGTCACTGGGCCTTTTCGTGTCCTGGGCGAGCTGAGGAACCCAGTTCCCATGAGAATACACTCCTGCACAGTGCTGCGCTCATCTTCTCATGATATTTGTGATCGAAAGCTTTCATAGAACCCCTCAGTGAAGCCTAGTGATGTCACTGGCATCAACAGGAAACCGACAGAAGTATGCTGCATCTCCCTCAAAGAAGATTAGGTGTTGGACACTGGCAGGGGCTAATTCTATGCCCCCCAGACTGCACAAATCCAAAGGAAAAGCTTGGCTGCACTCCAAAGAAAATTCAGATGCCGGTAACTTTATTAATCAGGACACAATGAACAAAGAGTATGATTAGGCTTAGCCTTGTGAGTGAAATTAAACAAAACAGAAAGCAGGGACCCTGTGTTCATGGTGTCCAGAAGAATACAGTAACCAGCGCTTGAATTTTCTTGAGAGTGAAGCCAGTCTATTTCATCGAATTAGAAAGCAGACAGAAGTCAGGTTGTATGTAAGTATTTTTAAATTTTTATCCAAAAGTTTTATTTTACAGGGGATGATGGACCGCAACATAAGCAGACTTTGAATTTTCATGTATGGTCTGCTTTAAAGGGGATACATGAAAATGTCTGGCCAAAACTAATAATCTATGGTCAAAACTAAAAATGAATATGTATTTCTATGTTGACTTTCCATAAGTTCTATCCCACTCCTAACAACCATCTAGATCTAGAAGTTTGTAAACGTATTTATTGAAGATGCACCTACTTAATGCAGTGACACAATTTCACTCAGTCCTCTGAGTGTACAATTCCTTGTGTCACCACACTAATTAAGTTCCAAAAAGGTTCCCACCACAATCCTAACTAAGGCTGCTGTCTAAACTACAACTCAACGTCTCAACTTCCCACAATGTAACATCATCATTGCTTGCTGGAAGCAATGCATTATGGACTAAGTAGTCTTGAGAAATCGAGAATGCATCGTATCAAGCAGCAGAGACAGAAATGCAAAGCACACTGGGAATTTAGGAAGTTGTTGGGCAGAAAGAAGGCAGCACTCACTACATAAAAGAGATTTTTGCAAGTAAGCTTTGATTGCATTATCAAAAACAACCCTAGTATGTATTCCTGTTACAATGCTGATGTTATAACAGGAGAGTATATACTGTGACTTTAGATTTCCTTAAATTTCACCAAAGAAAAAAATAAATGCACTTACAAAGCAGGAAGGAAGGTGAGCACATCAAGACCTGAGTGGTAATAGAATTACTATCAATGACAAATTCATTTAAATAAAATCTGAGTTGCTTTTGTATTTGACTTGCGTGGGCATGAAAGAAAACAAATGCCTGTGTACACAAAGCCGAACTCTGTAAAGACTGTCTGTTTGGCTGTTTATTTGATGTAACTTTCTCAGCCTGACAGTTATCCCATAGATTGTACTACAGGTTTTGAACACGATAATGAGTATCCTTCTGAAGGACAAAGCTTCCGAACCTTTATTGCTTTTACCTCTTCACTGTTTTCCATATTCCTCTCCAAATGCATTTACATAAGTGGTACTTTTGTCATATGAGGCTGTCAGCTTTGATTTCCTTGCAGAGCAAACAGCTACCAGGATGATTGAAATACACATGTGAACTGCTTGTAATTCTGTTCAACCAATGTTTATAGTCAGAATTCTAAAATGTTTGTTATAAAGTCATTTTTAAAAGAAAAGCAAACCTTGTTTGAAACCATTAATATTTGCTTTTGGCTAACTTAGAAGAGCAGTGATTTTCAGACACATAAAAACTGTTAGCTGTAACTGGGCTTAAATACAGCAATTCAATAAAACATTTGGGTTTATTCACACCAGAACATAATCATTGCATATATTGGTTAGATAGACATTAAAGAGACCCTGTCACCAACTTAAAAATGGCAGGTACAAGCACAGAAAAAGCAAGTATATTCCATGCCTACTTGCCTTGTTTTTCCTTTGCATAAACTATTTTGTTATTGACTTGGCAATATGCTTTTGAAAGTGCTAGCAAATCTGACTGCTTTAGGAAAGTCAATCCCCTAGCAGAGTTCTCTTCCTCCTTGCACATCATAATCTTCTCTTCTTCTGTCTATTTGTGCTGGCCCTGCTCCTCCATACTTCACCTCACCTCCCTACATAATCTTTTATGTAGCTTTCAGGGGATGAGTGAGGGGGAAAACTATAGTCACTAGAATGACAGCTCTAAGTCTGCTGGGAATGCTGACCAGTGGCGTATCCAGGGTATGGCACACGCCCTGGGCTCCACTTGTAGGGGGGACGCCTCTCCATGAGTCAGTAAAAGTTTGCCGACCCACAGAGGCAGCTGACTTTTTTTCTCTCCCCACCCCTCTCCTATACTCATCTCCCCACCTGGCTCTTAGCAACTAGGGATGCTCTGGCCTGTGTCCCGCCAAGTTTCAGGCCTCCAGTGATGTCAACTATTAGCAACCAGAGTGGGTGGGGAGATGTGTATCTGGGTGGGACACAGGTTGCTAAGCGCGGGACGGGCAGATGTGTATGGCCCTTACATATTGCAAACTGGGACGTTCTGGCCGGCGTCGCCCAGCTCCTGGCAACCAGTGACGCCACTGGTTGACAGGAGCTAGGCGGGACACCAGGGGTGCAATTTGTTGTAGATACGCCTCTGATGCTGACATCACATCCAAAATGGTAGCACCCAGCAGCAGTCTCAGGGAGTTTGGATGTCTATACAAGCAGTGGCGTAACAACCGGGGGGGGGCAGCAGGGGCGCCGGCCCCGGGCGAAAAGTGAAGGGGGGGCGCCGGACGAAAATGGAACTTTCGGCTAAATGACGAAAGTGACATTTTCCTGCCGTTTTGTCGGCGCGGCCAGAGGCTTTTACATGTATATAATGTGCCTAAAATATGTCAAGTGACATCTTTCAATCCCTCCTCTTCTGCCCCAGTGTCAGCTGTGGGCAGTCCTGACTGCTGGAGAGAACACATTATTATAGAAAAGCAGTGTTCTCTGCAGCATTTTCCTGTGGTTCCAGGCCAGCATGATAAAGCAGCTCCAAGGACAGCCTGGTCTCACAGGAAGTCGGTTGAATAACACTCCGAAGAAGGGATATTTAGAAGAAAACAAAGTGGAGATCTGCTCAAAGAACATAGGTGGGATGTTTTCAGAGCCTGCATATGCAATAGGCAAATATGGCCCCTCCTATGTAGATATGTAACTTCAACTACACGTAGTTAACATGGATTAAACACATTCAATATTTATTATTATTATTAATTACTGATTACTTTCACATTGATATTAAAACATGTACAAGTGTCCCTTTAAAAAGGCATCATTGTCCATTTAATCTTAGAATCACATGAATTTTAATGATAGAGTCACAGAGCTGCAGGTTAAACGGTTTGCTCTATGAACAGCACCTTTGGAAAAAGCTCTAAAAAATGTTACAAGTTCTTATTCGTACATTGACTGCATATTACTCACTGAGATCTAATCTACTGTTTGTCCTCTTCTGCCCTCAAAGTAATTTGCCATTGAAGTTTAATTTTTGTTTGGCAGCAACTAGTTTTCTGTAACCTGAGTGCAATGGAAGGAAGTATTTCTATTACTAGTAGACTTTGTTGTCATAAATAGTCTGGGAACACCTTGGTGTACTTAAAGAGACCCTGTCATTAACCCCAAAAACTGCTGCATGTAAATAAAGCAAATGCCTTGTGCAGACAAACACTTGATGAATTGGCTGAGATTTTCACAGTGGGTGCCCCTTTTGGCACCCTTCCATCTGGCATCCTTCAATCATAAAGTCGCAGATGGAAGATATTCAGGAGAACAGTGACAGCAGCCAATCATCAGAAATCTGTCTGTAAGAAGGGCCCGTAATGAGAGGTTTTTGAAGGCTGCAGCAGGTATGTTCAAGAACCTCTTTACATTGTTTTCTTTTAAATTTTGGGAGGGAGAGGGTGGTAGAATAACAAAATCTCTTTAATGTTCACCCTCCCCTTCCACAGATGCATACTTACCGAGAGTTTGCTTTTGTTGAGTTCTCGCACTGCAATTCCTATCTCTCCTGGCCATGTCTGCACTGTAGAGTCCCATAGAAGTCTATAGGGCTCATGTCCTGGCCAGTAGATGGGGTAGACAAGCCCCACAGAAGTCTTTGCGGCTCTACTGCGCAGGCACGTTCAAGAGAGAGGACTTTCAATATGGGATCTCTACAAGCACAGGAGGCCACGGGCATTGGATCGAGGTAATTAATCAATATTAATCACATATAATGCATCTGTGGATGGGGGATCTTTGAGGTTAGGGGAAGGGCGCAAAAAGGATAAGTCCACTTTGTTTTAAAGTGCAGTTATCCTTTAAATACATGCTAATTCCTAGATTTAATCATAAAATGAAAACGCATACAGTATATGGCCAGCATGATTCCCATTTAGAGTAAAAACCAATGACCTATTATAATTTAATGTGATATCTTACTTTTTGGAGCACTGAAACTGGCAACTTTTGTGTAGAAAGTTACAAGGAAAAGAGATAAATACATAACCCGTTGTACATGTCATGATTTATGTGTTTTCTTTTCATTCTAGCTTGACATATTTAATCTAACCCCATTAAAGGTGAACTGTTATTACAGAAATATGGGAGCTTTCAAAGCTGACTTTATTTTTAAAGTAGATGTCATCCCTTAGTACAGCATATCATAAATGATTGCCATGCTTTTCATTTGCTGAAACTATATGCAAATCTATTTTTTTTGCCAAAGGTCTATCTTTGGTCCCAACTTCTCTTACACCCTGAGCCTTCCTATTGGCCCTTCAAAATCATGGTGGTCTCACTGACTAATAGGAAGACTTAAATAATGGTAGCATGCTCAACCTTTGGAGATACATAAATACTACATTATTTAAAAGAGAACTATGGCCCAACCTTTTTGCCATAAATCTATTTAGGGTCACAGGAGGACACATGCTAATGTCCTCCTGTGACCTAAAACTCAGCATGTAGCGGGCTATTGCCTGCTATATGCTGACAGCGCAGAGCTGCACAGCAGCAGGGATGGATACTGACAATATTGACACCTGTGTCCGCCCCCTCCCCATCCGTCCTTCCAATGAGAGCTGGAAAAATTAAGAGGGGAGGGGGAATCCCTGCGGGGAGCAATGACTGATCGGAGTCATCGCTCTCTGCAAGGAGATGATCAGGAACTGAGCGATCAGCGGTATGTGATCGCTCAGTTCCCGATCAATAGAGCCAATGTGTGACAGCTTCAGGGTCACACGTTGGGTTTAATTATGGGGATGAGTAAATATTACTTTCCCACAAATTCTCCTTTAAAAGGAAGATTCAAATGCTTCCCCTAAAATCACCTTGTTCTAAGGAACCAATTTAACTACTTTCTTTTTAGTCTATGTGATTTAATTCCCTGGTGATACAATTCACCACTATACTCCTCCATGCCAAACATCAATGTTGTGTGACTAGAACACCTGAATGCAGGCATGCTAATATGTCATCATTGACAATAGGCCAAGAACATATGCGCTATACGTGAAACTGCTGAATTAGTGACAAACTGCTAAAGTCAATCCCCAATAGGAGTGACAACTTTCTAATGTAATCGGTCACATAAGCATTCATATAAGAAACACAATCATTACAGAGAAAAAAAGCTAGCCAGGATAATTGTCACTCTGTAAATAATAGTATTAGCATGGAATTTGCTTGGATGATCTTTGCTTAGAAAGCTATGTTTATATCTGGTCTTTTTAGTTCACTGTTAATTAAATTATGATGCTGTGATATATTTTTAGAGGTGCACCAAAATTTAAATATGTGGCAAATATCCCTTTAGACAGTTGCCACTGGAACAGGTGTCCCTACTGAAGATTTCTTATCTATTTATTTTTTGGTGACAACTCTAAAATTTTGGATTTCCCACCATTTTATGTCTCCTTGACAGTGGTCAACAGAACAAATATAAATGATGGAAATACCTATAGTAGGAATATAGACAGCAATTCAAACTTAGCAGAGGTTCTATCCCTTTTCTACTCTATCCAAAACTAAAAAATTATTTGACTTACATACACTGCATGCCATATTTACAATGCTATGGGATATACAAATGTACATTGTCTATGTTCTGTGCATGATCTGTGAATTACAGTGGTCATTTGTTCTACGTGACTATGAACAACCTCTGTGACTCCTGGGAGTAAGCAGGCTTTCTTTTTAAGTACATGTTCCAAGGGTTGGAAAAAATGAATACACCTTGATGTACACACCCACAAATAATTGTTACCTTTAATAGACAGAGTTGAGAGATTGTTCCATTGCTAAACAAGAAAACTATTTGAATGCAATGTCATCTGATTTTTAAAACATACTCTTAAGGAGTAGTTAAAAAGTAAAGGCAATCCGTATAGCAGCCCTGGAAAGAATCAGTTATTTATAATTTTACACACTAAATGGACTTTAATTGAAGTGTAGATCATATCACAGCCATCCCAATCCATATAATACAAATGCTAACTTGAACCTCTTTTGGTGGGATTTGCAAAAAGCCTCCTCCTTCTGGAGGGAGCTGGAAAGACTCCTATTAGCTTTTTTTGGATACTGGATGCAATTGACCCCATGAATGACATTAACATTTTTCATTTTGGGTTGTTCTGTCTCCCAAAAAAGCTATACCTCTTTGTTATTTTTGACAGCTAAATGGACTATTAAACTAAATTTACCAATCACCATGGTCTATGCCAGGCGTTCCAACATCTATACATATGAACGCATACTTAATACACTATAGGGCACACTAGAAGTCTTTCAAGAAGTCTGGCAACCTTGGGAGGAGTTTACACGGAAATGCTGATTATATGTGTTTCTTTATCCTGCCATGAACACAGGTACCCTGTTTAGGGATTAGCTGAATTAGCTATAGTGGTAAATCTATATACTGTGTTACAATTGCAAAAAAGATAAATGCTCCTCTTATAATCTGATAATCCTGCGGTACAATTCTGTGTTATGCCCGATACTCTGAAAATGGCCATAATAAGGGTTTTATAATTATTTGCAGTTTTCTACACTTAAAACTGTGGCTTATTTTCTTTTTCCTTGGTTTTATCCATTGACCTCATCTGTTTGCAGCCCAACATAATTCCTGGACTGTGTGTGACAGAGCGAAGTGAGCAACACAATGGTCCTTATTTCAGGTACAGATAAAATTGCCAAATAGTTTTCAGTACAGATTTAATATCTCATCCACAAATATTACTGAATACAAAAAAATATTGCTCTTGCTGTTATTTGCTTGAAATTACATTTTTAAGGCATGTTAGATTTTGTAGGTATTTATGTTTGACGCACACTTTGACGAAACACTTCAAAATATTCCCTCCTTCTCTCTAATCTTCCCTTAATGTGATTTCTAGCAGTTTATTGTCTGAATGCTGACCTTCTGCTGCGTTATGCTAGTTACTTCTGTAATATTTGGGATTTTAAAAAGGTGGGTGTAGCGATGAAACTGAATTAATTTCACAGTTTCTACCGATTTATATGCAACCTAAGTGACCTGTGGGAGTAGACAGATGCTTGATTCCAAAAATAGAAAATAATTGCTTGAGGCATACAGTACACCTTAAGCTAATTAGAATTACACCATTTATAGTATAAGATATAGTATTGACTTCAGAACTTGTCAGTCTCAGTTCATCCACATATTTTTCATAGGTAATAGACAACCATTATTTTGTTCTAAAGTATGTATGAGAGCAGTTCATCAGTCATAATTGTTTACCACATAAACTAGGGAGTGAAATCCCCAAAAATCCTACATGAGGCTGTACAATCAGTCAGGTTACTCTCATGTCCTATACATAGCATAGACCATTGTGGCTAAAAGAGAGACAAAATAATGGACCTGACCGGCAACCCCTGTGCAGTGGTAGTGTCTGCGTTTCTTTACGAATTTCTGTAGCTGGTTTCTGGTTTATTGAAAGTAAACTAGAGAGTTGTTCTATCAATGAAGGTTTTTTGTCTTTAGTTTTTACCTCTTGATCCTGCTAGTAAGGTACTCTGGTTGTTACCTTTCAAACTCATAGACTGTGCTGGCTGGACTCCATCAGAGCTTAGGCTTCTTGGCAGTTAGGGTTCTAGTGGAATCTTCACTTCCAAGGCAAGTAAACATAGAAGGGTTCCTGTGTAATACCTCTCACTGAACTATCACTCACCACCATCTACATATGTGGGAACAGAAGCAGCTTGTGTACCCTAGGCCACATGCTCTTGCCTTCCAGCAGCCAAAATCTTCAGGGGTTCCTCCAGGAAGGGAAGACCTATGCATCTATCTATGTGCTAGGCCCAAAGCCTAGAAGAGACTTACCTCTAGGTTGACAACCTCACAGGACAAAAGTCCTGGAGGAAAGAGACAGAAGAGAAAGTGACTCAGATATTAAATAGTTCTCCCAGCATGCCTCAATAGGTTCCCCAGGCCCACTGGCTATGCTATCAAATATCCATAATACAGAGCCATATCTCTATAGCTGGGGCATGCTCAAACAACATGCGGCAGAGAAAATACACTCTGTACTTAGAGGAACACAGCTGTTGAGGTACGGTTAGGCTGGCTACAGCCCATTACTGGCTCAGATTTTGAAAACAAAAAGCAATAAAAAAATACTACATCCCCACATTATAAACAATGAAAGAAAAATATTGATGCACAATCTCTTAACATAGTATAGTTATTATTGTGCATTTTTATCTATAGTCTGTATATAGTCGTGCAATCAGCAGAGCCCATTCTCCTCGCTAACTGGAGAGATCTAGCCCTAAATCATGAGGGGGGCATGACAGATCTCAGCAGAGAAACTACTGCTTCCACTCAGAGAGCAAGGGTCCTTCTCTACAGCTTGCTGACAGGGGATTGACTTTGCTATTCAGATCTATGGCTCCTTTATAAAGAAAACAAACTGTAAGAGTATATCTCTGCACCTGGTCTTAGTCCCAGTTGCATGAAAAGTTCAGACTTGCAACCAGTGCTGAAACCACAACTGCCAACACTACACTCCCTCTAGGGACCAGTGAACACTATCAGTAATGAGTGGAGCCGAGTTCAAAGTGACCAGGGAGAAAAGAACACTGTCTGTGCACATTTGGTCTAAATTGATATAAGAACTGAGGCTAGTAGACATGTGCGATTCATTTCAATGATGTATCCGAATTCCGAAGTACAGCTAAAACGTATGCAAACGAATCCGAATTCCCGATTTCCCGAAATTCGTTCGCGGTAGTCCGGTCGAAATTTCGTTTTTCGACGAAATTTAGTTGCAGCAAAATGACATTAGAATTTTTTTTATTTTTTTTTACAGTCTGCAGAAGATGAAAAAAAAAGCGTGAGGTTCCCCCCCCCAATTCATACCAGACCCTTTAGGTCTGGTAGGAATGTTAGGAGGGACCCCCCCAAGTTAAAACACAAAAAAAGTACGTGGGGTTCCCCCCAAAATCCCTACCAGACCCTTTAAGTCTGGTAGGAATTTTAAGGGGGAACCCTAGCCCCAAAAAATGGGGGGAGGGGAAACATGGGGTCCCCCCTAAGAGTCCTACCAGACCCTTGATCCGGGCACTGGCCCGCACCTTACCAGGCCATGTACCCTCGGCATTGGGAGGGTGTCCCCATGCCGATGGGGACAAGGGCCTCTTCTCCACAACCCTGACCCGGTGGTTGTGGGGGTCCCTGCTGGGCCAGTGTTCGGATCAAGGGTCTGGTAGGACTCTTAGGGGGGACCCCACGTTTTCCCCCACATTTTTGGGGGCTGGGGTGCCCCCTTAAAATTCCTACCAGACCTAAAGGGTCTGGTATGAATTGGGGGGAACCTCACGCTTTTTTTTCTTCGTCTGCAGACTGTAAAAAAAAGAAAAAAATACACTTTTTTAAAAAATGTTCTAATGTAATTTTGCTGCAACTAAATTCCGTCCAAAAAACTAAATTTCGTCCAAAAACGAAATTTCGACCGGACTATTGCTAACGAATTTCGTCCGATTTCCGAAACAATTACCAAACAAATTTCATTTCGGACCCGAATCCGAAAAACGAAATACAAAATCTGAATCAAAACGAAACAAATTTTTTGCGGGTGCACATGTCTAGGGCTAGTAAAAAAAAATAGACAACCAGGCATTGAAAGTATAGTCCAGGTTTCTAACCACTTTCTAACCATTATTCATCGTATGCCCATGTTTAGGTTTTGGTCACAGCCCATAATGCCCCCCACACACACATAACTGAAGCTCCATACCTCCGTACAAACTTGGGGCTGAAAGAATAGTCCACAGGAGTCTGTACATTGCATCCACTGATTACAGTTGCAATGCTTTAAATGCTCCAATGCAAAAAAATAAATAAAAGCACATTGTGCAACATTTTTGTTATTTATGTAAGTTCATTTATTAATATTTTGGAAAAGGTGAAATATGTCTTTAAGACATAAATTAAATATGTGGAAAGGGATCTCAGAATGTGAAATTATTGCATTCAAAAGTAACTGGCTAATTTTGAGATTTTTCAGGTTTATTTACATTATCTCGTATTTGACATGATCCATGATGACATATATCAAAACATCTTACAACATGCTGGGAAACTGTAAGGTGGAGGACAGCAATGGAAAATTGACACAATGCAGGAATTCCAAGTATCCTAAATCCTGCCAAACTGTGGAATTTTTAACATATACATTTCACATATGTTACATAACACAGTTTTAGGTCTAAGGAACTGGTCGTTTGCTGTAAAACCTTTAAAACCTTAAATTCTGGTATATTAAAGCTGAAAGGTGTTGACTTATGTAGCCAAAGGCCATGGCATCAAAGGTGGTCTGAGCCTATATTTCACATCTGTGTCAGACGGAAAGAAACTTCTGTTCAGGTGATCACACGGAAAGTAAGGAATATAGATACACATACAAATTACACCTGCCAGAGGTTCTCACCTGTTCCTATTCTAATAAAGAAAAGTGCTTTTAGTGCCTTCTATGTCCACGTTAGGCCCCATTCACACTGAGCGACATGAAAATCGCGCGATTTTGAGCGATATTGCGCGACAAGCGATATTGAGCGATATTGAGTGACTTCTTCCTATTGGGCTGTATGCAATCAGGAGCAATATCGCTCGAAATCGCTCGAAAAAAGGGTCATGTAGGAGCGACAAGCTACCAGCAACGAGCTACAAGCGATATTGAGCGATATTGAGCGACGAGATGTGAACAGCTCCATTGAAATGGATTGGAGAAGCTGACGGGCCCGCTATCGTGTGGAAATATGAGCGATATCGCGCAAATGCTTGCATTGAGCAAGCTTGAATCGCGGCTAAATCCGCTCCAAAAAGGGTCCTGCTGTAGCGACACACGACCCGCAACAGCAGGACCCTTTGCCCCATTGAGAGCCATTGGAGAGCGATATCGCGCGGTAAATTGCCGCGATATCGCGGGAATTACCGCGCGATAAATCTTGTATGGGGCCCTGTGATTTCTAGATAAGTCCACCTGATAACCCAAACAGCCCACATGAGGGTGACCCTGCAGAGCCCACCATAGACTCTCTATGGTGGGCTCTGCAAGGTCTCAGGTGGGCGGTCAAGCCCTCTTACCTGTCGGGCCGATCCTCTGTCCCCCTCTTTCTCCTCCATGACCCATTGCGGTCTCTGCCTCCTCCATCACTGGGCCCCACCTCCTCCATCACTGGGCCCGTCTCCTCATCGCTAAGACCTGGCTCCCCGATCGCTGGGCCCCGCCTCCTCCATCGCTGCCGACGACGGGCCCAGCCACCTCCCCGGAAGCTGCTGGTTGTCATCTCAGCAGCTGTGAAGAGGTACGCGCCGCTGCACATGTGAATGGCTGCGTGTTTCTCCTCACAGCCGCCAGTGACAGCCAGCAGCCTGAAATGCCATAGCGACCCAGGCGGCCCGCACAGCATCAGGGGGATGTCCTGGCCAGGCCCCACTATGCCCCGGGGCCCCATAGCGGCCACCTGGGCAAAAAAAAAACCTTTCTGCTAGCAGTTTTTTTTTATTTGGGTATAGTTCAGCATTAATATAACATTTTTTGTCCATTGTAAACTGTATTTAGTGTTTAGACTTTATATACTTAGCTAAGAACAGAACCTCAGATGTAAACAGAGGACAGGTGATTAATTTACATTTAGCTTATTCTAGAGAGTGGGATGTGTATGCGAGACACAACCTGATTATTAGGAATATACACGAGAATCGCCATGTGTTTAGCTTTGAGCTTATGGAAGTAATCACTTCTAATTATATTCTGCATTTCCTACAAAACACTATCACCATCATAGAGCAAGCTCTCGATGTTTAGACAGTAGATTATTTATGTCATTACTTCCCAGATGGTGTTTTGTCCCAGATAAAATAACTGTACATTGTAACACAGAATGCTAAACAGCGTAATTGGCAGATTGAGTGCTGGATGCTAGAGAGGTATATGTATCATTATGTGTTTTACAAATGTCTCCTTGTGCATTTTGTTTTGTAGTTTGAGCATTTTAATTTTTTGCCAGTTATTATGTTTTCCGAGAAATTACACATTGAGTAAAGAACTGGACTAAATAGGCTTTCCATAATGGAATGTCTTTTTCTTTGCCTGAATTTTGAGCACATGCGCAAAATCTTCAAACATTACAATGCATCATTCTCCCACAACACTCAGGTGGAGGATAATCCGCGTTCAGTCGTTTGCTGAGCTGATGCAGATCATCAGCGGGTAAAACTGTTGTGTTTTTCTAACAAAAGAAAAATGTAAATAAACCGTAAAAATACATAATTAGGACATGCCGTCAGTGAAAACCCCATGGCAAAACCATCTGTATATCCAGAGATACTGTATATGCAACAGCAGTTATTAGTAAAACCCTGAACCTTGGGGCCCATTAAGACAGGTTTGCTCCAGGGCTTTGTATTAATGCATGCATGTTAACGTTCAAAAGAGTGAGCTGCCGATGATCAAGAACAAACATAAAATCACACATGTAACCATTTTTCCAATCCAGCCCAATGTAATGTGCTGTAGTGCATTACCATGTGTCGTGGTGGGTGTAATGCATTTATGTTAGAAGTATGTTCTATTACTGTATTAGGGTGCCATTGAAAATAAATGGCACCAAATTTTCTAATGTGTGCATTGTAACAGTTAATAGGTGTCAATGTCTTCCTGAAAAAGTTGAATTTGGCCTGTCTCTCCCTCCACCTCCCCCTCAACATTCCTTTTGGTCAGTATGGCTATTCCTTACATTTAGGGACCAGTAGGGAAATTAAAATCTTTAGGAAAAGTTAGGTCAAGCTTGAGTTTATTGAGAAAGGTTGATATCTGCTTTTTTCATATGGTTTTTGCTGTAGATAACTCTACCTATGCAACTTTGCAGATCCTTTCCCTCTGCCTGCTCCTTGATAACCCAGCCGAAGCTGATGAAGATCAGCACTACAGCATATTTCAGACCAAAAGTATTCAAAATTATACTTTATAAAATAATTACTTAATACATACAATATTATGATGGAATTAGTAGAACAAAAGGGATGTGCAGTGCAAAGTAAAAGACAAACAGTCTACTCGTTCTCACATCCTGCTGCTCTTTTTCAGAGTTCCAGCACCTGTACCTGTTCCTGTACCTCTGTTCTCCTTTAGGGCCCATTCATACCGGATCCGTTGCATTGTGATCCGTTGCAATATGTTTTTCAATGGATGCTAACAGAAGAGCACCAAAAAATGAATGGGTGTGAATGGGGCTAGTTCACACCCAGGGTTGGAGTTACTCTCTCTGCTGCCCCAATGCCAGGTTCCTCAATATGCCCCCCTGTATGCAGGCGATCTTGGCGACCTCGCCGAGATTACTTGTACAAAACAAGTGGTGGCTTCCCTACTGTACATTTAGCCCTGCTTGCCCAAAGCAGGGCTAAATGTAGAAAACAACTACCCACCGGGGCCCGGACATGCATGTCCTAGGTGTTGGGAGATAGGAATTCCACACCCCTGCTGCCCCTCTACTCTCTGCTGCCCCAAGGCCGGGCCTCGGTTGGCCTTGTGGGAAATCCGGCCCTGTTCACAATGCTCTGTTCCATTGCGATTTTCCTTGCGATTTTGGTGTGAATGCATCCTTACTGTTTCCTTTCTATTCTGCCATCTGCTAGAACAACCTAACTCCCATCTTCTCCAACAACTCAGTTCACTGAAAATTACAACCTGTTCAAACATCTGTTGACAACTGTTATATATTTGATGAATAGCTTGACTTGCTGCATTATTGTGTTTGCTATGATGAGGTTGCAGGTTCAAGAACTTGAATAGCTATTTTCTTTGCAAATTATTTTCCTTCAAACTACAAAAGAGTTTGAAAAAATTGGCCTGTCCAGCCATTTTCTTACAATTGTAGTCTGAGGTAAAATGATTTTGTAAAGAAAAAAATAACCTTAGCAGAGGATCAAATTCACCTCCTCTGCATTTCAAACACTATGCTTCACACAGATGAACTGAAGAGGCGGGGAGACCAAGGTGCTAAAACCCACATTGCTGTACAACAGAAGAAATAGGACATTTCAATACACAGGGCAAATAGGGCAAATGAGTGACAAGGAATCCACTCAGATAACCCTGTATACAGAACAACAAATGACAGCATTACAACTTTTGTTGTCTGCAGCACGTGGATTAACTCTGACAATAACTGTAGTGGCCGCACCTTATCTCGTTCATGCAGGAGATCAATCTCTGGGCCATTGAGGTACTGGTAGCCCACACTTAGGGCAGAATAAGCAAAATGCTAGGACTGTCACAGCTCTTTAGAGTGCACATATTGAATTCAGACTACCACCATGCCTCCTGTGCCTGCACAAGGCACACTTTTGCTAGTATTACTAGAAATCTTTCCGGTTGTCTAAAAATGTAGACTGGACAATGCTTTCTAAACAGCAAAAAAATTATAATGCTCTTACACATGTTTTACACATGATACAATATTATAAAACACAATCTAATGTACAGTGTATAAAGCAAAGCCAAGTAGTGGTGCATTAGTTTTTATGTTTTATATAACACCGGTAATGGATAAAACATATACTGTATAATAATTGTAATGGGCCAGGGCTAAGGAGCATGACATGTGTAGGACATGACAGCATCAAACATGGAGGATCATGAATGTTTCTGCAGTGCCCTCTACTGGATGTATGATGCTATGATATACGATAAGTATGATGAAGTTTTGCTTGATGTATAATAAGGTTTTGTAAGATGTAAACCAACCTTTTGCAGGGTGCATGATGAGGTTCTGTTATATGCAAAATTAGGTTTTGTTAGAAATATAATGAGGTTCTGTCATATGAATGATGCATTTTAGTTGCATGTATGATGCAGTTGTATCACAGGTATGAAGAGGCTTTGTTGAATGTATGCAGTTTTGATAGATATATAATAAGTATTTGTTAGATGTATGATAACCCACTGCTAAATGTGTGATGAGTTTTGTCATATGTGTAATAAGTTTTTTGTCACATGCATGATAAGACTTTGCTGGATGGATAAGGGTTTGCTGGATGTATGATGAGGTTTTGTTGGATGTACAGTATATTGAGGTTTGGAGGATGTATAATAAGGGGTTGTTGAATGTGTGATGAGGTTGCATTAGATATATGGTAAGATTTTGTTAGATATATAATAAGCTATGTATAACACATTTTTGTTGGGTGTATGATGACTTTTTGCTTGTGTGATGTGTAATGAGGTTTTATCATATGCATGATAAGGCTTTTCTCGATGTATACGGGTTTGTTGTATGTACCATGAAGTTTTGTTGGATGAACAGTTTATTGAGGTTTTGTTGGATGTAGACATGTGCACTGCCAAAAAATTCGTTTAGTTTCGTTTTGTTTTAAATTCGGATTTGTGTTATTTCGTTTTTCGGCATTCGGGTGTGAAAGTCAATTCGGATTCGGACGAAATTCGTTAGCGATAGATCGTTTGAACGTTCGTTTTTCGTGTTCGTTTCTTATTTGTTTTGTTCGTTCGTTTGCAGCAAAGTGACATTTGAGGGGGAAAAATGTTTTTCTCCTTCTCTAATGTCACTTTGCTCCAACGAACAAAACGAATAAGAAACGAAAACGAAACGAACGTTCGAACGAACTACCGCTACCGAATTTCAGAAACGGAAATTCGGATTCGTTTGCATTCGTTATATCTGTAATTCGGAATTCGGATACATCCGATTGTCCGAAAATTCGTCCGAATTTCGATTCGGAACAAGACGAATCACACATGTCTAGTTGGATGTACTCTATAATAAGGTTTTGTTGCATGTGTGATGAGGTTTTGTTAGATATATGGTAAGCTTTTGTTGGATGTATACTAAGCTATATATAACACATTTGTATTGGGTATATGATGACTTTTCGATTGTATGATGTGTATTGAGGTTTCGCCATATGCATGATGAGATTTTGCTGGCTGTATAAGGTTTTCTTGGATGTTTGATTACGTTTTCTTGGATGTATGATGATATTTTGTTGGGTTTTGTTTTGTTTTGTTTTTTTCAGATGTAAAATGAAGTTTTGTTGACTGAGATTTTGTTGGATGCAGGATGAGGTTTTATCAGATACATGATGAGGTTTTCTCAGGTTATGATGATGTTTGGTTAGATAGACAACGAGGCTTCAATGTATGTACAATGAGTATTTTCTGGATGTACGATAGGGCATCTTTGGATGTAAGTGATGTTATGTTTACAGCACAGTGAACTTTTGCTGGAAGTGTGGTGTTTTTTAGGGAACATATGTTTCGTGTGACAAAGAAAGGAAATTGTGCCAAATAAAGGGACATATCCAAAAATGGACACTGTTTTCTAGTCAGTGGCAGGTCTTACCATACATTAATAAACTAGTTTGAATCTTAAAAGCAACCTATACTTAAATTGTAACATACAACTATCTTAACAGTCTTGCTGGGAAAGATAAATGAAGGGCAGAGAAAGGCAAAAATACATTTCCTGTAGAAAATGCAGCTCCAAGCTACTTACTATTATAATTACATATGTGAAGGCCAGTGCATTTGTTCACATTCTCTTTGCGGAAAAGAAGGATCAGAGAGACCCAACGCCGATTCCTCTAAATCATATCTAAACCTAAAACCAAAATTGTAACATATTTCAGCTTGCCAGTTCTTAGATGTGGTGGCTTCATTAGTTGACTTTGTTCATGTTTTTATTCCCTTATTTTCACCTGGATATCCTGTGAATAACACACTGAGGCTAGGTTCACACCTAGGCGACACCTCACCGCCCGGCAATTGTGCACAGGGCAGGAAGGTGTGAACTGATCGCGCTGTGGGTGCCATTATTTTCGAATGGCACTCCAGTCGCGCTGGGCGGATCGCGCAGTTTCCCGCCACGATTCTGCCCGTGCTTCCGAACACAATCGCGGCTAAAACAGCCGTGCGTCGTGTATCACAAAAAGAAGGTAGATGTACCATTTTTCTGCAATTGCAGCGCAGATGCACCCCATTTAAATCAATGGGGCCGCGCGGCAATCACTGCCTGCGTTGTACAGGATCCCGGGATGCGTTGTGCTGTGTACTGCAGGTGTGAACCTAGCCTTACTGTTCTATACTCATTGGTCCATTGTATCTGTGGAAGGAGTCATGGTTGTCATATAGGCTTTAAACATGTCTGCCCTTGTTAATCTCGATTACATGGTGATTGACAGGACTAGTAGTTTACACAATAACGATGAGGATGTTTATGCTTTTCAGCTGTAAAGAAGAAGTGACAAGGACATGGCATTTCTGGCAAGTCTATAAGGTATTTTCTGTACTTGCTGAAATGTCCTTAGCCTGAAAAATGAAAACTAATGCAGCCACCACATCTAGGGACTGGTAAACTGTAATATATTCAATTCTTGTTTTTAAGTTTAGTTACACGTTAAGCAAAGATCACATGACCAAGTGCCTACGTTTTCTTATATGTTGGCAGCACTAGGATACCTGATGCAGCATTTTGTGCAGGGAAGGATAAGACATTTAGTCTTTCTATTACTTATTATTTATCTATCTCATGGACATAAATTATTTCAGACATGTATACAGTGTCATTATCATGAAAGGCTTAGAGATGTGCTATTAGAAACATATAAATTCCCCTTTTAACCACAGGAAGTCTAGCTAAACTGAAACTAAAAGAAATGTAAGCTATGTCTGTTGTTTGTGTTTTAAACTTTTTTTTTGCATCCTAGTGTTTTTTGGAGATCATTCAATAGCTTACAAATTATTGAGCATCTTCTATTAGAAGAATGTTATTTTCTCCTTACAAGCCATTTTCAAGAAAGCCTTATTTTGCGCTACTTAGCTGCCTATCAGCAGCTTTATATCTTTCTTAAACAATAGAAATAACTTTCAGTTGTCCTCAATCTACAGTAAGGCCCTATACAGACAGAATGGGATGCTATGGCTCTTAAGGACCTGGGGCACCCCTGGACATCTGAACACTGAAATGTTGTGGGGCTTGTAATATATCATAACAAAATGTGCTTGAGAAGTTTCTTTTCCTTCATGTTTTTTTCTTTTTGTGCTGTCCTCCTTTTCTTCAGTACATTCCCCCTTTACTATTGCACTCTCTAAGGCCTGGTTCACAACTGTGTGTCCCAGGAACTTGCGTTTGTGCGCATTTTCGAACGGCCCTATTGATTTCAATGGCGTGATATCCATGCGGCAAAACGGCTCCTGCGCTATTTTCTGCAGCGCGTTATTCTGTCGCGTTTGCGTGCGTCGGAAAACTGCAAGACTTGCTGGTCGCGTTTGGGGTGTCATTAGAAATGAATGTCACTGCAATCGGGATTCGCGTTTGTCCGCATTTCCACAAACACAAAGTGATTGCGTGTGAAAACGCTTGCATTGCCTCGTGTACTCGGAACACACAGGTTTGAACGAGGGCCTTAGAACTAAGCCATTAGTACTCTGGCCCTCTGCTGATAGGAGTTCCAGACCAGAGAAGCAGATCTCTTACAAAGGACACCCAAAAGTCCTTGCAACTCCAATTATTTTACCTTTGTTCCACATCCCCTATTTTTTTCAGAAAAAAATTAACTGATTCTCAGCATAACTGTAACTGTAATTTAATAAAAGTATGTATTCTCTTGGCTTTAAATAAATAAACATATTTCATTATAAAATGCAAAAGTTGGTAAATTACATGTTTTTTCAAAACGGTATTGAGCATAGGATGTATAATCTAAGTATAAACCAATTGCCTTTAATATGCCATATTTCATCAGAGTGTCACACTTACTGGGCTTTCCATGCCATCTTTCCCATCTTTTCTGGGTGCTTTTCTTCCAGCCTATTGCAGGTTGCAGGCCTACAGCCAATCTGGTCTCTACCTCTCCTATTTAGAGTTCCCCCAGTTGCTTGGGGTTTGAGCAACGTATCATCAAACTAGCTGTCAGACCCCCTTCATGCCTAGTGTTCTTACTTTGTGTTTCCTGAGGTATCCTGTGATTCCAAGTTTCCCTGTGCTTTCTAGAATTCCTGTGTTTCCACGTGGCTTCCTTTATACTCCTGTGAGTTTCCCTGTTTGGCTGTATTCCCTACCTTGTTGTTCTCTGTACTGTCTGCTTTTCCCTATCTGTTTCCGGTTTGTATTATGTACTACAGTGGTCTAAGTTGTTTCCCTGTGTCCTTGTAAGTCCAGGAAATCCATATTTTTGGATCTAATCTGCATCTCTGTGCTACGCACGTGTCTGCATTTCCCCATTTACCAGCAACCTGGGTGTATCTGCCTGCCTTTCCCCAGTGTACTTGCATTACTTTATTCTGCACCTCTTCCAATGTATCCTGCACTTAAGTGCAGCGCACGTTCCTTGTGTTTGTATCCTGAACCTTGCGTAGCACAAACTCCCTGTGTGTATCCGCCACTGTATCCTGAATCTTGTGTGTATCCTTATGTGTATTATAACCTGTGCACTAGTGTCACGTATTCTGGGTGGCCTCAGTCCCCTTTTCCTGTGTGCTGTGTTCCTGTGTACTCATCAGTGTACCGTGCATCTGTGTGGTCTATACCCCCTCCTGCTGCAACCTTCCTGCACCTTTTGGTTACAGTCTCCTGTTCTACTGGCCACTGAATCCAAGGTCCTGGTACTGTTCTGTCATACAGTTCCCACTGTAGTTGTCAGCTGTGTCTGCATTGGTCTGGTAGAAGGCCGCAACCTGGGAGCTGTCCTGCAGAGGAACATCCCCCCCATCAGGGGCTCTGGAAAAGACCTGGGGCTATTTAGACTCTGTGCCTCTATCACACCCACACCAAATGCGCAGTCACTTTATCCCTATGTCCAGAGTCCCTGGATTAATTTCACTTCCTGTGTCCACAGTTCTAGTGTCATTCCAGTTTCTGCTAGTGCCTGTTTGTTCCCTAAACCCTGAAACCAGCATTCCCTAGGACTACGGTTCCCAGACCATGACAGAGAGGATGGTAAGTTAAAGCCGAACTCCAGACAAATAACAAGATAAAAAAAATAGCCCAATAAAAGATAAAATAATAAAACCAGCCCTGGACCCACCCCAGTCTGTAACTTGACAGTAAAAGAGGAACAACACAGAATGTGGACCCTTTCTACTATACTGGCAGGGATACTTAGAGAAAAGGGTCCAAGCAGTGTAGGCTGATGACTCCCAGAGCTGGAGTACAAGCAGGGAACAGAGCAGGGGAACTGAATGAGGCAGTGGAAGACATACTAGGCTGGTAGGACAAGGTAAAGGGCAGGGTGCTGTAATGCTAGGTAGGTGGCACGGGGTCCCCCAGGATGTGGAATCTAAGGGCCAGCCGGTGTTCACCAGAGCTCCTGATGGTGGGGATGGGCTTGGCTGTGTGTTGACCCCTGGTCACAATCCCTAGGTCCACCCAACTCAACTAACAGCCAACAATGATTGACAAGGCCAGAGTTGTGGACATGTTGCAGACAAACACATACAAGGGACAAAACAAAGCTCAGGGACAGACTGAGGACCAAGACTTCCAGGGCAATCTGAAGAAAGGGATTTTAAGGGAATATCAAAAGGATAGGGGCAGACAGAAGACTGGGAACACCAAGGACAAGTCAAAGTTCAGGGCAGACTGAGGGCAAGGATTTCCAGGGACAAGCCAAACGTCAGGACACAGATAAACTTCAAGGCATTCGGGTTCAATCACAAACAGGGGCTCGGCATCTAGCTTAGGGAAGCATTGCTTGGGCCGCATGCCGGTCGCTGCCCTGGGTTTAAATAGAGACAGGAAGAGGGAGGATCCACAGGATTGGCCACAAGCGGACTGCACTGATTGGCCGAGAAGCTGCATAAGAAACAGCAGGAGAGGTCGGCCGACGCCTAAAGCTGCCAAACTGGTGCAAGAGTGAGTCAGGTTCAGAGCACACGCCTGGAGGACTACAAGCAACAGCACAGCCCTGCATGCCTGCGGAACCAGGGTTAAGAGGTCTGTATATACTTGTAGAACTACAAGTAACAGCTCAGCTGCAAGTCTGCAGCTGCACTGTGACAATTAATATTTGTGTGATCTGGATTCATTATTGAAAAAGAGAGCTTAATACGCTTTAAAGTTGCTGTCATTTGATGAGCCGCATCCTTATCCATCTTCTCTGGTACTTCCAGCAGACAAAGTTCCTCCCTGGCTCTTCAACCCAGGAATAATTACTGAACTCGACTGGGGCCACACCTCACAACCTCCAGGCTTCAGGCTTGGTCAGACAGCTCACACCTAACACAGCCTATCCCAGGCAGGAGGCCCGGGAGAAAAAGAGACTCTCACATGGTCAGACCCAGATATTTATGTCCTTTTCCAGCATGTACAACTGGCCATGAAATTCCTAGTGATTGGCTGGAGGAACATAGATATCCATAACATTCCAATATTGGTTGCTTTGCTCTGTGGCAAGGTCACACCCAGAAGCAGGCAGATGCAATCAATAACAAAATCCTTAGGAAAGGCCAAATTAGTACAGACTATGTAATCAGCTAGATTGTAACAACTGAGCAAATCCTTTGCATGTATGGATCACATCTGTGGAGCAACTGCACACTAATCATATTTATAATTGAAAGGTGGTGGTTCAGGTTGAGGGTTCACAGTAACACTCTATGATGGGTGAGAGTGAGCGCGGAACCCGTTGTACATCATACACCACCAAATTAAAGTGGGACTATTATCCCTTGAGCCACTGTATTGAGTCATACAGTTGGCGAACCATTGTCAGGCACCATGTAAGTGATATGAAGCAGGGAATAACTCATTAATAACGTAGAACGACAGATTTTGCCAAAACCAACATTCAGCGTACACCAGGCCCTGATGGAATCGGCAGTATAGCAAGTGAGTAGGCAAGGAGTCCAATACATCAGGATTGAAGCCTAGGAGGAGAAGGCAAGAGGAGCCTGGAGCTGATGGCAAGAGGAGCCAGGAGGTGCACTGCTGGTTGAGTCTCATCCAGAGGGACTACAAGGTTCAGGATGGAGAGCGGTGTAGAGACACTGGAAAACTATTGCTCAAGGTTCTACCACACTAGAACGGCGAGCAATTGAATCTCCTGCCGTCTTATCGAGAGATGCAGCGTGGGGTGGGAGGAGCTGCGTGTGGCAGCCGACGTGACAGTCCCGTGGAGGCGACACGCCCTGGAGGCGGAGGATTCGAGGTGCCTGGCCAGAACGGATTGAGGTGAGTCTGTGACATAGACCGGATACAGTCCTAGCACAACTAAATTTAAGTGGTCACCCTGCTTAGGACAAGGTGGCTACAGGTCTTTAGTTACAAAAGAACTTAAGTGCAGTCTTGATAAGGTAAAATACTAATGACTTCACAGAAACTTCTAGATATATAAAAGCATATTATATATAATGTGTAATCTAAAGTTTTAACTGGAAGAAGTATTTTCTGGACTTAAAAAAAAACAACTGTACTGAGAACATATGTAGGCTGTCTCCTTCTGAAATCTCAGTAGCCTGAATATCATGTTATTTCAATGGCTTCAGTTAGTCACTGGCCTTCCACAACCATGTATGAATTATTGCATAAAAAGCATAGGTCGTGGCCAAGAGAGGCAGGACTGTCAGGAGGCACACAAACTCCGCACATATCATTGTGTTGACAGTAATACATTCCAATGTATAAGAAGAGGCTCCAGACTACTACCCTGCCTGCCAGTGCATTAAAGCTGGGTACCCATTGGGGGGAATTTATCAAAACTGGAGCAAACAGAATCTGGAGCAGTTGCCCATAGCAACCAATCAGCATCTCTCTTCAGTTTGCTCAGGTAAGATTTGAAAATGAGAGAGAGAAGTTGATTGGTTGCCGTGCAAATCTGCTCCACATGTTGTCTGCTCCAGTTTTGATAAATTCCCCCATTGTGTTTTTCTTACTGGAATACAGTATTATTTAAATCTACTGGGTCTGTATTTCTGAATTGGTATTGCTATTAATTGATTGATTCCAGGTACATGGACACAGAGTGGGCACACTGCATCTGCCCCAACCATGACATGCTTTCTTTGGATAGGATACTAAGGCTTGCCATTTGACTAGGGTATGTTGTACAGCATCTGCTTTTCATGTTTTACCAAAGTATATCAACTTCCAAATTCATATTTGTGAATGTTATTATAGTAACAGTTTTTGTACTTGTTCTTTGGAGCTACAGTGGCCTTAAGAGGTTTTCAGGTACACGAGTAATGTTGTAAAATCTACAAAACCTAGTAATATTTATACAGATCACAACATCCAACAAGAGCAGGCACCAAAAAGGACAGCGACTTGTTTTATCCATTCATCTGTGTATAGTAATCTTAGAGTGAAGTATGTAATGTACTGTTAAAATGTTGATCTGAGATCAAAACCTCTGAAGAACAGAATAATACTCTCAAGGGCTGCTCTGTAAAGAAAATACAGCTCTGGCATATTAAACGCAGCAGCCCACATGATCAAACTTTGCAAAGCCTAATTGCCCATTTATGTATGGCCACACGTACTGCATAAATGTCCAGGCTAAGTATAAGCAACAATGAACTTTGATGTTTTATTAACGCCAGGCTGCGGGAGGCCAAGCAGCCCACAGGGACCACCAGCACTTCGGCAAAATCTGTGAAAACCTTATCATCATATACTTTATCCATGCATCATTCACATGCTTCATATTATACAGGACAGTACAATGTACACATCACTCACATGCTTCATATTATACAGTACAGTACAATGTACACATCAGTCACATGGTTCATATTATACAGTACAGTACAATGTACACATCACTCACATGGTTCATATTATACAGTACAGTACAATGTACACATCACTCACATGGTTCATATTATACGGTATAGTACAATATACTGTACTGTATGTGCGTTTTTACAAAAGCAGACCTCTGCTAATTTTGATTTGCATCTATATCAAGACACAGACCTGGGTTAGAAGACTCTAGTTTGCAAGTTCTGGGTCTCAGCTCGCTCATTACTGAATCCCAAGTTCATTTTTGGAACAAACTTCCTCCCTTGAGGAAGTATATTCTCTGAACAATAACTGATAACTGTTCGGTATTGGCGGCTAATTGTAAATTAATCTTACTATTAAAATTAAGCTCAGCTGCTGCCTTCCAGACCATATTTCATGGTACACCCAAATTCAGGGTGTAACATGAAACATGGTCACATTGAAAGACCCCCTTTCCCCATTCAGCCACCTCACTTTCCTGAATCTTGGGGTTTTTCTTCGTGCAGATTACTCCTCTTTTTTGAAATCGGCATTGGTTGTGCGTGGCACCCCCACACTGCCCCATCATCCATTCACAGATCCTTTGGCAGTGAACTGCGGCAGCGGGACTGGTAGTTATTAATGAAATACAAGTGTAGTGACGTCACCACACATGTAGTCCATTCATCCCTGTATGGACAGAGATGGGAGAATCTGCAGGAGCCAGAGCATTGCACCTTCTATCTACTGATCGGGGTTGCAGTGTTTAATGGCTCCAATGAAAAAAAAATAATGCATGTACATTTTCTGATGACTCTGTGTGCATTATATTTTTTTAAGATGAACTTTACCTTTAAGTTGCAGGGAGGGAAATTTATCAAAACTGGAGCAGACAAAATCTGGAGCCAGTGCCGGATCCAGGGGGGGGCAATGGGGCAATTGCCCCCCCCCCCCAAGATTAGTGCCGCTCCTGTCCCGACTCTTGCGTCCACGGCCAGCCACCCGCAGTGTGTAGTGACAGCTGTCCCTCCTCCGTGTCACAGACTTTACTGCGGTTCATTTGTAAAAAAACTTTGTACAATGAACTGCAGTAAAGTCTCTGACATTTTGGTACGTTCCTGCCCACGTGACGTGCAGGAAGGTTTGTTTTTTTTCTTGGGACGGCCGCGGAGCAACAGAAAAGGAGAAGCAAGCACAGCGGGGGCTGAGCGGCAGAACCTGAGCCTGTTTGTCACTGCACTGGTAAGCCAGCAGAGGGCTGGGGGTGGGAACAGCAGCAGCTGACCTGAATGAGTCTGGGACTGGCTGGGGGGAAAGCTGCAGCTGAGACTTGTTGTCCTGGGGCTGAGTTTTTTATGGCCCATGCTGGTGCATTCTGCAGAGATCACAGTAAGGCCTTGTTCACATCGCTGTGAAACTTCCCCCCGCATTTTGGGGCGGGAGGGGGCGTGGCGGTGCATTTATTCAATGGCACCGCTAGAAGGCTGGCAAAGTTTTGCCACACGTTCGATCGCACTGCGGGGGTGGAAGCGGTGTCATTGAATTAAATGCACCGCCACGCCCCATCCCGCCCCAAAACGCTGGGGGAAGTTTCACAGCGATCGCGGTGCGTTTTAGCAGCTACCGCTCTGGAACGCACACGCTTTCGGTGTAAACAAGCTCTAAAAGCAAGCAGCTGGCCTGGTGCCCAAGGCTGAATAGGGGCCCGACGCTGTGGTGGGGGTGGGTAAAGCCTTTGCAGAGGACAGCAGCTGTCCTCTGTAAAGGCTTCCCCCACCACAGCGTCGGACCCCTATTCAGCCTTTGGCACCAGCTGCTACTGTACTGATCTCTGCAAATGCTTCCCCCACCCCAACGTCGGACCCCTATTTAGCCTTTGGCACGAGCTGCTTGCTGCTACTGTGCTGATTCTGCATCAGCACAGTTGCAGCAAGCAGCTGGTGCCCAAAACTGAATAATAGGGGCCTGACACTGAGGTGGGGAGAGAGGGGAAGCCTTTGCAGAGATCAGTACAGTAGCAGCCATTCGCTGGCCTGGTGCCCAAGGCTGAATAGGGGCCCGACGTGGGGGAAGCCAAAGGCTTCCCCTACCCCAGCATTGGGCCCCAATTCATCCTTGGGCACCAGCTGCTTGCTGCTACTGTGCTGATTCTGTAGCAGCAAGCAGCTGGTGCCCAAAACTGAATAATGTGGGCCTGACGCTGAGGTGGGGGAAGCCTTTGCAGAGATCAGTACAGTAGCAGCAATTAGCTGGCCTGGTGCTCAGGGCTGAATAGGGGCCCAACGTGTGGGTGGGGAAAGTATTTGCAGAGGACAGCTGCTATCCTCTGCAAAGGCTTCCCCCACCTCAGCGTCGGGCCCCTATTCAGTCTTGGGCACCAGCTGCTTGCTGCTACTGTGCTGATTCTACAACAGTAGCAGCAAGCAGCGGGTGCCCAAAACTGAATAATAGGGGCCCCGACACTGAGGTGAGGTGAGAGGGGAAGCCTTTGCAGAGATCAGTACAGTAGCAGCCATTCGTTGGCCCGGTGCCCAAGGCTGAATCCCCCAATGTGGGGGAAGCCAAAGGCTTCCCCTACCCCAGCATTGGGCCCCAATTCATCCTTGGGCACCAGCTGCTTGCTGCTACTGTAGGCAGCCACATCCTGGTATGTGGGTCATCGTGAGGACCCTCTCCTGTGACCCCTCCCCTCCACTGGCCGCCAAGGACACAGAAGAAGAGGTGCTGCAGCCTGCATGTAGGTGATACACCTAATACAGAATGGGGAGAGAGAGTCTCTGATCATTGTTTCCGGAATTAAGTGCTTACAGGTTCACCTAGCCGAGAGAAAATTTAGAGGAGACTCAGAGATGGCACAAATCTTTGTGCTTGCATAGGTCTTTGCTGCATGCAGTACTTTTTTTCACTGCAATACAACCTATGGTAGGGTATTGCGCTGAGCTGCAAAGCACAGCAGCCTGGAGGAGTGTTGGGGTGCCACTTAAATTAATGGCAACACAATGCACCTAGAGCATGGTAAGGTATGCTAGGTGCACTGTGCGATAACGTGCATTAATCATACGGTATCAAGCTATTAACACAATGCTGGCCCCTAGGCATTTAAAGCTTGCATTGTTAAGAGTAGAACCTCAAATAGAGTAGAGCATTGTTCAGCTGTAGAGCCTCAAATAATTTCTGAATTCATGCTGACATTGTCGTTCCTTTTGGAGGGAACTTTTGTTCCCCATGTTCCCTCATGACATTCATGTTAGGAACAGATGATAGCATTGGTAAGGGATTCAACCTGTTCATTTGCAAGATGGATTCCATCTTGCTACACAAAATATATGGTGATGCCTTCCACAAATATCAGTTCTTTATCACTTTGTCTTGAATATAATTGGTATTTAAATGCAGGAAGGGGGCAATAATAAAAATGTTAATCACAACATTATTGCAGAGATTTTATTCATCCAGCCAGAATTTATATTTATCACTATCAGTCTCCTAATCCTCTTCTATTGCATGTCACTTTATGAGACAGCACTGCATTATTCATTTCAATATTGTTAATACTTTCCCTAGATGCTTTGAATTAACTTTTTTAAATCAAGCATTTACTTTTTTTTTTTTTAAGAGAAGGGAGAATGTTATTGTATTGTGCAATACTCGTGCCTGCTGAGAAATTCTCCTGACCGGAAGCTAAAATAATAATCTTTATAATAAACAATGTTGACTAGCCGTAGAAGTCATGTGGAATGAAATGGCACTAAAAGAAAGCACATTAAAGGGTTTTATTCTCTGCATATCAGGAGCTGAAGTGACGCTGTCATTTAAAAGTCAGAACTCATCAGACTCTGGCTGTTGAGTTAATATATGTACGGTGTATTCGTGTTTATATGTGCGTGTAAAGCCTGCAAATGATAACATTTAAGTAAAGCTTATTCATTTAGAATGCTAGAAATGATGAGAAATACCACTGCAGTGTTTTCTGCAATATCGTTTTCAAAGTGGATCTCTCAGTAACTCTACAAGTGTGCACCAATTACTTCCTGACATGACACATATGGAAAATGTTAAAAAATGTTCTACATGATACCATTAAAAGATGTCTTGAGCTCCAGGCAGGTGACTCTGCCTAGGCTGATGTCTGACTGCCCTCAGTCTACTGCAGGCAGGCATGCAGGCGTAAGCATTTCTTCAGTCTACCCCCCTTCCCCCCAGTGATCAGACAACAACATTTTAAGGTCCTGTGTTGACCAGCACTGCCAAGTGCTTTACTCCCTATGCAAATAATGGGGGTGCAGAAGCAGCTTAAAACTGGTCAAATGCAGGGCAGGAGGTTAACTGCAGGTCAATAGCACCTGCAATTAATTCTGAATAATCTTAGAAGTATCTCCAACTGATGTCAAAAGCACCATGAGGGGAATTTATCAAAACTGGAGCAGATAAAATTTGGAGCAGCTGTGCATGGCAACCAATCGGCTTCTCTCCTCAGTTTGTTCAGTTAAGATTTAAAATTGAGAGAGAGAGAAGCTGCTTGGTTGCCACGCAGAGCTGCTCCAAATTTTGTCTTCTCCAGGTTTGATAAATCCCCTTCATTGTGTTTGCCCACTGAAGACTGTTGACAAGGACCTTGTAGAAAGCCTCAAGGTATGAGGGAACAGCAGGGAGCTAACCAGTGAACATTTGTGAACACAACAAAGACCTGCATGGGCACAAAGATTTACATTTTTGCATCATCTCTGAGTCTCCTCTGAAGCTCCTCTAGCCCAGATGAGCCAAAAAGCGCTCAGTTGTGAGCACTGTAGGGTACAGCGCTGTCAGATTTCTAGCAGCAGGACGACTGCATGCCATAGCAGTTACAGGCTGCCAAATCAGCTGCTGAGAAGCTATGTGCATTCTCACGCACTGGACAAAAAAAACATATCCAATTTAAAACCATCACAATCCTGATAGATGTTCTCCTAGTAAACCCTGATGAAAGGAGTATTTTAAAAGAGTTTTATAAGCCCCTGAAAAGCATTGGCTACTTCCATACTGTTCCCTACAATGAACAAAGATGTATCTGGACTATTAAACAAAGTGTGGCACCTTAAGTCACAGTCCTGCAATAGGGTAGAAAATCAGAGACTCTCTACCCTCGGTCTGCCAGAGTAGGCATCAGAGGTCTAACAGACCCTTGATGTCTCCATGAAGAACTATCAAGGGTCCCACAGTACCATATATTGTTCTTATCAGTCCCCTTGTCATAGTAATGCAATTAAGCTAAAAAAATGTATTGCGCTAAAAAAAGAAAAAATAATATTAAAAAAACAATACATCATTTAAAAATTAGGACATGGATGCATATGAAAATGTTTACTGCATGACATGTTTTAGGTATCCTCAAGCATTCCAGAGATAGGAGAATAATTTTAGCACCTGGATTAATTATACAATGATGAGCTATAAACCTTTTTTAATTTGTCACCTACAATTTCCAGTATTGTAGGTTCTTGCCCATAAAAAATACATGTTATTTGGAGGCTGGAAATATTTTCATACTCATTGACAGTCTCATCTTTTATTTTTAGTAGAAATGTAAAGACTGTATTGTCTACTGTATGTGTGTGTTTAAAAAATTCTAGGAACAACACTGTAACTACTATAGAATTCAGGAGCTAGTCACAGTTAGTTTTGATATTATTATCATTTAAGCTGGACTCCAAACACATTACTGCAACTCTGCATTCATTGATACATCATTAAATGCAAATGTAATTGCCTGAATATGTAACATAGTAACATAGTATGTGAGGTTGAATGAAGACAAGGGTCCATCTAGTTCAACCTATGTGTGTGTTTGTAAATACATCATATGGATTTAACATCCCCCATATTCTTATATACAGTATGTAGTGGAAGAAGAACCCCATCTGCAACTTTCTTGAATTTATCAACGTTTTCAGCGAATACCTTTGCCTGTGGAAGGGAATTCCACATTTTTACTATGCACACAGTAAAAGAAACCCTTGCGCAGTCTCAGATTGAACCCTCTCTCTTCTAACCTCTTGCTGTGTCCTCTTGTCCTCAATATAGTCCCCGGTGTAAACAACTTGTTTTGAATATTGTGGTCCCCATTGATAATTTTGAAGACTGCAATAAGGTCCCCTTTTGATCGCCTCTTTTCTAAGGTGAATAGGTTTAATTGTTAGAGGCAGTCTTCATAACGCTAATTAAGTTTGAAGCCCTTCTCTGTACTCTCTCAAGCTCGAGGACATCTTTCCTGAGAGTTGATAACCAAAACTGCACCACATACACAAGATGAGGCTGAACTAGTGACTTATAAAGTGGAAGTATTACTCTCTTATCCCTTGCCAACCTCCCTTTTTCTATGCCGGACAGTTTGCTGTTTGCTTTGCTGGCTGCTGCTTGGCATTGCATACTATTACTAAATCTGTGATCTTTCAGCATCCCCAGGTCTTTTTCCATGTCCGACTTCCCTAATGTTTCACCCCCCCAAGTAGTGACTTGCGCACACATTCTTAGTTCCAATGTGCATAACCTTGCATTTTTCAAACCTAAATTGCATTTCCAATCTTGTAGCCATGCCTCAATTTTACCCAGGCTTATCTAGGCTTTATATCATCCTCTTGCTGTTCATTGTACAGCAGAACCCAGACTGGGGGAGAGAGAAGCAAAACACAGAGCCAATCAGTTGCTGAAGTGCATGGAGCATGCTGACTGGAAAAGAGAGCAGAGTGACAGAGATCTAACCTTATCAGTGTGCTGCCTTTTTTTTACAGCCTGGGGAGGGACAAACCCTGAACTTCAGCAGAGAAAAATCAGGCCTCCTGCCTTGCCAGTGGGTACACGCTACCCACTGGGGAGGATTTGTTGCGGGGATGGGGCCTTTGCATCATCCCCCCACCTAACTTTGGCCAGCGTCCCACCCAGTGATGCCACTGGTTGCCAGGAGCTGGAAGGGACGCTGGCCAGAGGGTCCCAGGTTGCTAAGAGCCAGGGCGGGAGATGTGAATGTAGCCCCCCCCCCCGCGTGAACCATAGAGATGCCACCTGAGGCTACATCCTCAGGCTGCCTCGTTATAGGGGTGGTGCTGGGCAGAATTGTGTAAATCTCAGGACTGGCTGTACATACATACAAATCCCTTAGCAGGTAAAACAGTTCCCATATGAGTATTTATCTATTTGCCTGGAGTTCAGATTTAAGTTATGCCATGACTCAAGTATAACTGTGTATCATTATATATAAAAGAGAAGTGGAAAATTAATATTTTAAAGGGTCAGTTGAACATTAAACATTGCATTCCAGGTCTGAACAGCAGCGGGCTCTAATTGCTATACAACATGAACCACGATGACCAATAGGTTTAATACCCACATGAAAGGATGGCGTATAATCTAACATATCTGGCCATTGAGGCCACAGTAAAATATTAAGAATGTCTTCAGAAGCGTATGATTTAGTGTTTCACATTTTATTGCCCAGCACAAAGCAAACATTTTTCTCCCAAAGCCAGGGTTACTGTAAGACATTTATTACCATCCGTATACTCCATGGGATGACAAATGTCTGGCTGAGTAACTGCATTGCAGAGGATCACCAACATCTGTGGCCTACAATTACTGATAAAATAATATTTCTATCCATTTGGCAATTTGATTACCCCGATGTTACATTTGAACTGTTTATGGTTTAATGCAGTCAAAGCTTTCTACTTGCACCAAGTGAAAGGCAAAGCATTAATTAGGAGGAAGAAAGAAACACAGCAGACAGTCACTATTGCCAGATTTCTCAGAGAATTGAAAGGTTTTTGAAATGATACACAAAGTCGCCATATATATAAATTCCTTCAGAAAGTAGCAATGTTCTCTTTAGTTTGACACATTCTGAAAGACGCTTTCAAGTCATAAAAAACACATGGTGGATTGGCTGTGGGTGCAGAGGGGCAGGCCAGGCTTTGTAATAGAAATCCTAGGGAGCTGTCAATTACAGCCAATAGCAGCGGTGATGCATTTATAGGGATCAGGGAGTCTAAACCTGCCACATGATGATCTTTTAGGTGCCACAGAAAATTACATCACTTGCCCACTCTGGCATATGTGCCTTAGGGCTCCTATCACTGCAATAGAAATCTGTCTGGTTTCTATTGCTATGACCCTATTGGGGAGATTTTGACTTATTTCCTGTTCCAGGTGGACAGTAAGTGAGAGAAAATCTTCCAAGTTGCCATCCATATGAATGCCTTTGGAAAGTAGCAATGTTCCCTTTATTTTGACACACTATGAAAGTCACTTACAAGTCATAAAAAACTCATGGTACATGGTCTACCTATGAGCAGTTCAGTTTGGACATACATTATCTGACATTGATATGGCCATTATCAGGGACTGTAAAAGTGAGAATTACGTTAAAGCTATCAAAGCCTGTGGTAGTACTCAAGCGTTGAATTGACACCTCAATTATTTTGAATTATATATTAAAAGCCATGTGTACTTATCAGTGGAATGAGGAGGTGGTGCTGTTGGTGGTGGTGCTGTTGGTGGTGGTGGTGGGGGTAACCATCAAGGGTCCATTTTCTATTAATAACCCCAATATTAAACATAAGTTTGCAAATAAACCCAAATGTGCTTTCTAATGATTTTTATACTGAACTCTGGGCACAAAAACTTTAATTCTAAATAGAACTATGGCCTACCCTTAGAAAATGATGTGCTGCAGCATCTGCTCTTACAGTTTATCTTAGTCCCACTGCAAAGTTCTACAAATACCTGTTGATCCTGCCAGTGAAGTCCACCTAATGCAGCTTCCTGTAATGCTGTGGCAACAATGCTGCACTGTTGCTAAATGCAGAACAGAGTTGCCACTCTCCTGTAAGGTGTACCTGCTTGTGCTACAGTGGGGTGAAAGAATGTTGCTATCAGCATTGTAACTTCTGTAGCTTGTCAATTAGCACCTGGCAACACCTAGTCCTGCCCTCTGCTTTCTGGATTGACAGCTCTGCCTCTGTTGCAGAGACCCTCCCACTGTGAGCTGCAGTGTTGGGGAGGAGGAGCACATGAGACACAGGTGAAGGAGGATTTGGCTCATTCAGGAAAGCTACAGGAAGTGTTTATGCGTTTACTTTATAAGGGTCTATGGTGCTGTTGCAGTAGAGACCTGTGACAGCACAAAAATGTGTAACAAAAACCATCAGCCAAGCAAAAGTCAGCCATCAGACAAGGCTGTAACATGATAAGTAACAGGATAACCAAAGTGGCATAGTTACGAGCAGTGAACTGCACAAGGAAATACGTTTTCCTAACCACCGTGGGTTAGTGTGCATCACTGGCAAGCACCACAAACCCCCCCACCGCCTCAGGTGGTGAAAATGCTAAGGACACCCCTGTGTCCACTTTAATATCTTTTAACCAGTCATTAGCCCCATATGTGAAAAGACAGTGACAGTTTAAACCCTATTAATAGTATTTTCAGCTTCTTCAACACAAATTAATAAAGCCAAACAATGTAAACATAGAAGCCCTCATCTAGCCACTTTCCTTTTATTTCTTTATCATTGTTAATCCTTTTGGCAGAAGGAAAGGAAATTTGAAAGTAAATCACAGATACTTTCAGTGGAACTTCTGAGTCTCTCTTTCCAGATGAGAAGGAAAACTAAAGTTACAACTCACCCTCGTCGTTCAGAGAAGGATGTAGACTGCCTTCTGCTGCATTCGATTCCTATAAACAGCTGGCAAGAGAAAAAAATGGCAAATCATATTATTAGAAGGATGAAATAAGCAGTCCATTCTATTTTAAGCCACAGAATAGAAATCTTTAATGTCTTCATCAAATTGAAATGAACTGAAACAGAGACTGACATGGAATGAATCATCTTAGCCCAAATAAGTACTGTAGCTGGAAAAAGAGCTAATGCTGTGTGAGTTACCCAGGAAGTACAGTATGTCATTGTTCTGCAGAAAGGGTATGTTAATTAGAAATCTCTAAATGAAATCAAAATAATTTAATCTGAGAGAGCGAAGGAGTCATGTTGGCTTATGCTTGGATTTGTGTAGCTGACGCTCTTTGTCTAGTTTTTTTAATTTTAGCTCATAAAACAATAAATTCTAAAACTGTATACATTCTCATAAAGATTACACATAAAATATGTCAAGCCAGTGCTATGTTACACATACAGCAATAATTATTATTATACAGGATTTATATGGCGTCAACAGTTTGCGCAGCGCTTTACACTATAAGGAAGACATTGCAATCACAATACAATTCAAGACAAGATGGTAAGGAGGGCCCTGCCCCTGAGGGCTTACAGTCTAAAAGGACAGTCATCTCCCTTTTTTGGCCAGTATATTTTTGGATCAATGTATAAATAGACAGCTTACCTGGGGGGCTCTCAGCTGAAGCTTTGTAATGAAAATCAACTTGCTATATGTGTAGTTCACTCAAATATATATATATAGATATATATCTATATACTCTATATCTATATATATACATACACTGATCAGCCATAACATTATGACAACTGACACGCGAAGTGAATTACATTGATTATCTTGATATAATGGCACCTGGAAGTGGGTGGGATATATTAGGCAGGAGGAGAACATTTTGTCTCTGAGGATGTGTTGGAAGCAAAAAATGGGAAAGCATAAGGATTTAAGCAACGTTAACAAAGGGCAAAATTGTGATGGCTAGACAATTGGGTCAGAGCAACTCTAATACTGTAGCTCTTGTGGGATGTTCCCAGTCTGCAGTGATCAAGAACTACCAAAAGTGGTCCAAGGAAGGAAAACCCGGTGAGCAGGCAACAGGGTCATGGGTGGCCAAGGCTCATTGATTGAAGTAGGAAGCTAAGGCTGGCCTGTGTAGTCTGATCCAATAGAAGAGCTACTGCTCAAGTTGCTGAAAAAGTTAATGCTGGTTCCGATAGAAAGGTGTCTGAACACACTGTCCATTTCAGCATGTTGTTTATGGAGCTGCAAAGCTGCAGCCCGGTCAGGTTGGCAATGCTGACCCCTGTCCACCACCAAAAGCGCCTATAATGGGCATGTGAGCATCAGAACTGGACCACGGAGCAATGGAAGAAGGTGGCCTGGTCTGATGAATCACGTTTTCTTTCAAATCATGTGGATGGTTCAGTATTATCATCTCTGTGCCTGCTTACTGGATACAGGTGATAATACTGATTCATTGTCATCTAAGCAAAGCTGATCTATCCTCCTCTAGCCCCTGCTTCTCATTTAATAGTAGGGATGTTGGCGGTTCTCTCTATTTATTATGGTTGGGACTGTTATATTATGAAGTTTCTTTTTTAAGGAGATAAATAAGAAATATAGAAGATAGAAATAGAAAAGAATATAAGACAATAAAGTGTTTATATATTCTTAACTAGCAGTAAAATTACCTTTAAAACAATGCATCACTGGCCTCTCTAGCTACATGTACTATGAATGAATTCATTCTTAAAGATCCTTAAAGGACAACTCAATTTTTTGTACAGTTGTCTTAAAATACATTCCCTATTCCCCCCCTGGGTGTTACCCACAGAGATCAGGAGTGGTAGACTATATATGCTCTCAGCATAAGTTTCTTAAAGTGGACCTAGCATCAGGTATAATTTTTATGTTAAATGCAAACATTATAGATAATATTTAGTTTAACAGTCCAGGTGTGTATTATATCTTTACAGATATCTCAGTACTTCCTATGACAATGCTTGTATCCTCTTTTCTCTCCATTGTACAGACCCATCATTATTTAGGAATCATCCACAGTCATCATATACTTCCTGGATAAAGAGGCAGACTCAGAGATGATGCAATCATGTTAATCCCAGTGTCTGTGCAGTTCTTGGCTGTGTTCCCACATGTCTGACACAGATCAGCCCCAGCAGCAGCCTCTCACCTTTTGAATTGCGGAACAGTTACAAGCTGCAGTCTGATAACTCAGGGAGGAGAGACTAAGGAGCTGCTTCTTCCTGCCAGCAGCAGACTGATGACTTCATCTCAGCCTAGGCAATGCCACTTATCTTGAGCTGAATGACTACCTTTTAAAGGAGTTGTAAAGTCCCAGCATATACTATCCTGTTATAACATCAGCATTGTAATAGGAATGCATACTAGAGTTGTTTTTCCTAATGCAATCAAAGCTTACATAAAAAATCCTTTTATGTAGTGAGTGCTGCCTTCCATCTGCCCATCACTTTCAGCACTTTCCTGGATTCCCAGATTACTTTCCATCTCTTTCCCTGCTGCTTGATGTGATGCAATCTCAATTTCTCAAGAGTACACCTCCCATCATGCCTTGCTTTCAGAAAGCAATGATGATGTTACATTGTTCAGACATTGAATTGTAATTCAGAAGTTTACCAAGATCGATATGGTTATTAGGAGTGGGAAAGAACTTGTGGAAATTCAATATAGAAATACAGATTTGTTCCAGTTTTTTGGCTATAGATACCCTTTAATAGTAGGCAGGGCTTAAACAAAGCATATGTTTGAGTTATATTGTGATATGTCAGAAATGTATTCATGCAAACTTCTAAAACACCTGCAAGGTTTAATTTAGTCTGATTGATGTGTTCCCCTATTTATGCCTATAGAGGCATTAGCAATATCAATGATGTCAAGCTGTAAATGTTCAAGGTTTGAATATTGCCACGGGGGAGCTGGACATACCTACCGCTCTCTATAGAATGTCCTTATTGACTGTACATCTCAGTCTCCCTCTTTGAAGAGGGTAACATTGGTATATTTCCCATCAGATCTCGCAGACAGTTCAGGATCCTGTGCAAGCACCATAGACCAGCACTATAATATAAATCCTCTACACAGTTATCAACATATGTTTAATCCTTATTTCATATTACAAGGCAATGCAATATTTAATGCTTTCTTGATAAAATCGTTACATACGTTTATTTATTGTTCATTTATTTTATATGCTCAGAGTTCTGTAGGTCTTTGTTTGCAAAGTCATAACGTCCTAAAACTACCATCAGGATGTTTTCTAGACCATTTGTAGTTCAAGAGCATTGCAATCAAGTGCACCTGTGAACATGTGCTTTTTAAAGGATAAACAGAGGTCGACTAAATGTCACATAAGTCATAAGCCAGATGCTCCAATGTTTACCAGAACATCTAGACTTTGTACAGCATTAGTGAAATGTTTAATTTGTCCTTGATGGGTGTTGTTGGTGAGTAAAGCAAATGATCTCAAGCATATTCATTTTCAGCTTGCAGTACAGATAGGCAGTTGTGATCAAAGCTTTTTCATACCAACTGTTTTCATGCCACTATTCGGGCACACAAAAAGCTGTTAGTGTCATTGTTTTAGTAGCCCTGAATACAAATTCCTTAAAGTAGACGTAATCCCTAATTGAATAATATTTAGTTGGTAAAAGCACTTTGTATCATAAACAGTTGGCACTTTTTTTAGGGATGCACCGATATATATCGGCCGCCGAAACATATCGGCCGAAAATGGCACTTTTGGCATGATGCCGAAAGTGCCATTTTCCTGCAGATACATCGGTGCGGTGCATCCGTGATTTCTTTTCTCCCCGCTGGGCGCTGCTCTATGTCCAAGCGGAGAGAAGAGAAAGTGACAGCCGGCCGAGCGCTGCGGTGGAGAGCGCTGTGAGCGGCCGGCGTCTCCTCCCACACCGCTCTGCCACCTATCACAGTCCGGCAGAGCGGTGTGGGGGCGGAGACAGCGCTGTCACAGGAGGCTGGGCTTTTCTCCTACACCGCTCGATCAGCCTCCTGTGACAGCGTGTCAGAGAGAAGAACAAGGTACACACACTCAGCGATCAGTGATCGCTGAGTGTGTGTACATAATTGAGAATATGGTATGTTAACTATATCCTCAATTATTAATGAATGGGAAGTGATCTGCATCACCCCCATTCATTCATAATTGTAGTTATAGTAAACACACAATGTACTCATGTTATCAATGAACAGGAAGAGTCATAGAGGATTCCTGTTCATTGATAACAGGGGACACAGAAAAAGAGATTGAGGACTTTGTGTTCTCAATCTCTTTTTCTATTTTAAAAGGGAAATATCAGGGGTCTGTTTAG
>NW_017306629.1:447933-448319 GCF_000935625.1 Nanorana parkeri
TGCTGTATTTTTCTTGAAGACGTTTCACTGGTCATCTAACCAGCTTTCTCAATTGAGAAAGCTGGTTAGATGACCAGCGAAACGTCTTCAAGAAAAATACAGCAAGTCCAGTTGCCTTGACTTATTTCTTTACAGATATACCATGACCTGGATGAATGAGAACCTTCACAGACATAAATAAACAGCAGCATCCTGAAGCAGTTAAACCAAGATCACGGCAGCTACAGCAACTGTCATCTTGGTACCGATTTAAACAGCCGGTGATGACTGTTCACATACAAGTGATCTGGTGGCCATAGAGCTCTGCTTCATCAGCCTCTTTGGGGTCTCTACCTGACATTAGGGGTCTAAAAGACCCCTGATAGCTCCATAAAGAGGACCTGTCA
>NW_017306629.1:448796-463084 GCF_000935625.1 Nanorana parkeri
CCCCTATGTGATAAAAATAAGGTGTAAAAAAAAAAGATTAAAAAAATTAAAGTTACAAAAAAAAAAAATGTTTAAGGTCCCTTGCCCCCACGTACATGCACATACAAATGTGAACATGCTTTGGGTGTGTCTATATGCGAAAACAATCATTGAGCCACACATGTTACATATTACTGTGAATGTCAGTATGAGAGCAATAATTCTAGGGCCAACAATCACTGTTAACACAAAGCGGATGAGCAGTAAAAGCTTTTAAAGTGTCGCCAGTAGGAAACTTTGGGTATTTTAGTTTTTTTACATTTCATGGGCGCACGCGATTTTAAAGGAGAACTATGGGGTCAGTGTTTTTCCCCATATTTCTCCTTAGGGTAACGGGAGGACACAAACTAGCGTCCTCCCGTTATCCTAAGCTCAGTATACCGCGAGCTACAGCTCACGGTATACTGAGACCCCGCAGCCAGAGCGGATCCCGACTTAGACGACGGGATCCACCCAGCTGCGTGAGTGACAGCTGGCTCTGCCTATCTAGAGGCAGAGCCAGCTGTACCCACCCCCTCCCCCGTCCGTTTCGCCAGTCAGCGCTGGCAGATCGGAGCGCGGAGAAGGGAATCCAGCCCCTCCCCCTGTCAAGGCAGAGAGCCGTGACAGGATCGAGAGGTGAGGGAACCCGTTATGTGTTCGCTCACCTCCCGATCTACTGAGCCGACCTGTGACAGTCTCATTGTCACAGGTCGGCTAGAACTATGAGGTGAGTGGAAATCACTCATCTCATAGTTCTCCTTTAAGTCTTGACATGATTGGTATCTTTTTACTTGACGTGACCTCATTGTTTATATTTTACACAAAATTGGGTATTATATTCTGTTTCTGTGCACTAAATTTCATTTTAGCTTATTTTATCCTAAAAATACTGGATTGATAATCATTTGCACAGAAAAATGCGACATAAAAATTATAAAAATAGCATTTTTTTTTATAGGGCCTCTGATTTCTGAAAATATCAAATTGTTTGGGGGTTTTAAGCTGTTTTTTAGCCAAAAATTTAGATTTTATCATGTGTGTGCAAAAAGAAGAAAGTGCTCTGGAAGGGATAATATACTTGTTTTCACATTTTTATCCTTTCTTGTATCTCAGTGATTTACATTTATAAGACACTAAACACACTAAACAAATGACTGCACAACAAGAATAAAGCAAGATCCCTTTCACACGGGCGGCATCCGTTCTGATCAGCAGGAGATCTGTGCACACATGTGATTGAGGCAGTACAGATGTCACAGTTGTGACATCCATGATTGTTCAATGTTTTCCTCCAACTTGCAATAGAGGAAGAAAAGGAACTAACTGGAACCATGTTAGGTCCATGGGGAGTCAGATGTAACAAGATGTGTCTATTTACATGTTGATAGCCTCCAATCTGTCACAATCAGGCCTGCCAAATTGAACTGTTTGCACCAATGTTTGGGAGGCTTTAACACAAGCATTTACAGATCTTTATACGGATCTGATATTTCCAGTGAGTGCCGAATCTATTGGGTATTAGTGTGTAATTGACAGGGTGGCTTTTAGAGCACCTTTACATAAATCAACCATAGTCTCCATCTAAAGTCCGTGTGACAACACAGGATCACAGTTGGGAGGCTGGGACAGAGCACTGACATCCTGTAAGAGGAAGGGCTTAAATGAGGACCTTCATCAAAGGATCACCAGGTATTATTATAATGAAAGATGCAAGTTCAAAAATATTAAAAACTTTTCAAATGACATTGATATTTCATTTTATATGAAATGTTAGTGATTGCGTTTACAAATTAACTACAAATTTACTTGAACAGGTTGCAAAGTGGACTACAGAAAACTGACATTGACTCCCAATTCCAACCTGACCTGTAGCTTGGTTCTTTCTGGTCTACTGAAGCTACCAATGGTATATGTAACCGACCCCGAGGTAACAAAAATTAGAAGTTCATTGTTTTAGGGTTTACACATACAAGAATCAAAATAGGGAATGTCTCGATATATGAAAGCAACATATTTACAAGAAGAGCAGAGAATTAGATATAGGTCGGATGTTCAGTTTTTTGGTCCTGTGTACTATAGTTCTTCTAAAGGAAGACTATAGCAGTATTTTAACCCAACTCTGTTGATGCTTACTGCTGGCAAAGCTTCCATGTACCAGCTGGATATGTACTACAGCTTGGCAGGGTTTTCATCCATTGCAGATTGACAGCTGTGAGGCTAAAACTTTTAGCTGATTCTTGTATTGCATTAAATATGGCACGCTCAGGAGGAGGTCTGTATCAGCATTCTAATCTGTTTTTAGAAATGACTATGAATTGTTTCTATGTCAATTGACAACTGAATAAAGCGCCTGCATTTAAAAGGTACGAAATACCACTGTAAAGAATGGAAACTACAAGCTGTGAATTTATCCCAGGAATGCGAAGATTCTAAAAAACGTTTGAATAGGATGAATTTATTTTTTAGGTTTGGCAAACAAGGTAGACATTCTAAGTACTAGTAAAATGTTGACCGTGTGCATATAAACATTAGTTTCAATGAACAAAGAATGATGCATGGAGTATTTTATTTATTATTGAAAATTGAGATAACGTCATATATATTTTTCATGTTAAATAAGGCATCACTTAAAAGGTATTTTTGAGTTGTAGCAGAGATCACAATGTTTGTTTTCAGGGCATTCTGCTTGCCTTTAAAGAGACAGTGTCATCTTGTTTATTTGTCCCCTCCCCAACCCACTGATACTCACCTTGCCAGTCAACAATTCAATAGGTTTATAGTTTTTTGTTAACTGTACATTTTAATTTAAAAAAAAATATTAGGGAAGATAATGAACACAAAAAAGATAAATCATAAGGCTTTGTGAATTGACATTTTCAATGGACTGTCAATGTACCACCACACACACAAAACCGGAAATGCGCCATCTGTTTGCAATACACAATGATGGCTCACTAAAAGGAATATGCATTGTGGCACATAGTGTAGGTACATTGGGATGGCATTTAAAATGAATGACAGCATACAATGTTTCGTGTGTTACCACGCATTGTGGCATTTTACCTCAATGCACTAGTGTGAATTGGGTCGTACTGTATCTCTGATGCACATTTACAGTCCATTCACGCCAGCCGCTGGACAAATTGCACAGCTGCTGGTGTGCGGTGCCCAGCACAATGCTGATGCGCCAATCCCAGAACATCGGGCTGTTTCCCTTTTTTTATTGAATATTTATTGAAATGTCACAAGTGACATTTCATTAAGATCTATGGGCACATCGTGGTCGAGGCGGTTATACGGTGTCACATCCCACTGTGCTGAAAAAAGTACTGCATTCAGTACTTTTCTCAGTGCCAGTGGTGTGAATTGTGCCCATCCGTGACAAGGCAAATTGTACTAAGGTTCTATTCAAACCAGATGTGTTGGGGCTATTTCTTCCAGCGCAACCCCAACAAATCTGATTTGAATAGGCCCTTAGTGCTGTCTGATCCCCAGAACTAGTGTTGGCTCGATGTTTGAGTCGACCAAGAGTTAGACTCGAACATTGCTAGTTCGTATGTTCGGCAAACATACAAACTATCAGGGTGTTCGGCGGGCTCTTCGCCCACCGAGCGCCCCATAAGGCACTGCGCACTTGTGAAGCCCTGATTGGCTAAAGTCTTGCACCTGACCAAGACTTTGCCCAATCACGGCACAGTGTACTGAAGAGCCATGATTGGGCAAAGCAATGATGACTTTGCCCAATCATGGCTCACCTGTCAGGTGCCATACAACTGTAAACAGTTGGGCGGAGCTGGCTGTCACCACTAGCTCCGCCCAAATGTTTATATTTTGCCGGCATCTGTCAGAATGCCATTCTGCGGTGGGAGTTTGTCACGAGCGGACGGGTCGGCGGGCGTCGTTTAAAAAAATAATTATTTCTATTTATTTTTTCTTGTTTTATTTTTTATTTCGTTGAGTTGTTGTCATCGTGGACAATGCTAAATAAATATATATACAAGAATTGATGACTGCATACCGCCTATGAACCGGTAAGTAAATGAGTGGGTTAATGAGAAAATTCCTTGTCAATTAGGAGACATGCCGCTTAGAAAGCCAGGTGTATTCATATATTTTTTTATATATAAAAAAGAGAAAACGCTGTCCATGAAGTGAATTCCAATATATGCTGGATTTCCCGATAATTGCCCTAGTTTGAACTAAAGGGCACAAAAGGTATCGGAATTGTAGCTACGGAGGAAGCGTATCATGTGGACACAGCACCCATGGGGATCATGGGGTAACACAGTTAATATGAGAAAAGGTATTTTTATATATATATAACTCACAGTCCTAGGATATCCTCGTTTCAATGTTTCCAAAGTAGGTTTCGAAGAAAAAATGGTAAGTTGAAACTGGAGTTTTGATGACTGGGTTGAAGGCTTTAAAAGTGCAGACATGTCTCAGGTGGAGCAGTCACAAAAGGAAGAAAGAACCTGAGCTGAACACCCGTGACGCGTTTCGCCCCTCTCACAAACAGGGCTTCCTCAGACAGGTGTTGCTCAGTTTAGGTTCTGTGGTTTCTTATAGATAACATGGTGATTGATGTTCATTAGTAACACCTGTGATCTCGTTCAGATGCACCACTTTTTCAAAGAGTATGTGTACGTGATTAGTATACAAAAACGACATATCACCATTGTATACATTGATATTTATATGCTGTTCAGTAAACCATACCGTCTTCTAGTATATCTGAAATGCTAATCACGTACACATACTCTTTGAAAAAGTGGTGCATCTGAACGAGATCACAGGTGTTACTAATGAACATCAATCACCATGTTATCTATAAGAAACCACAGAACCTAAACTCAGCAACACCTGTCTGAGGAAGCCCCGTTTGTGCGAGGGGCGAAACGGGTCACGGGTGTTCAGTTCAGGTTCTTTCTTCCTTTTGTGACTGCTCCGCCTGAGACATGTCTGCACTTTTAAAGCCTTTGATTACCTCACAATAAGGCCTTTCGGAACCGGCTTAGAGTTTGCTAAACTCTCCCATGTGGAATTTATGGACAACAAATAACAGCTAAACCTCACCAACCAGACCCTCCGGTATACCTATACGCGGATGAAGACTGGCCTAAGCGAGGTGTGGATTAAAATCAAGTGTGGATTAAAATCAAAGAGAAACTTATCCGGTTAACTGAACACAGCTATCGAGTTAAGGCAACGATTTGCAACATCTATCGTATCCAGCCGAGGTAATACCTACACCTCCTGATATCTGTGTTCTTCTTCAACCCAGTCATCAAAACTCCAGTTTCAACTTACCATTTTTTCTTCGAAACCTACTTTGGAAACATTGAAACGAGGATATCCTAGGACTGTGAGTTATATATATATATAAAAATACCTTTTCTCATGTTAACTGTGTTACCCCATGATCCCCATGGGTGCTGTGTCCACATGATATGCTTCCTCCGTAGCTACAATTCCGATACCTTTTGTGCCCTTTAGTTCAAACTAGGGCAATTATCGGGAAATCCAGCATATATTGGAATTCACTTCATGGACAGCGTTTTCTCTTTTTTATATATAAAAAAATATATGAATACACCTGGCTTTCTAAGCGGCATGTCTCCTAATTGACAAGGAATTTTCTCATTAACCCACTCATTTACTTACCGGTTCATAGGCGGTATGCAGTCATCAATTCTTGTATATATATTTATCTGTCTGTTGTGTATATACATTTATCTGTCTGTCTGATTAATATATTTTTCCGATTTTCTGTGTACGTAGAGTCTAAAATTATAGATTTTTATTGAATAAATATATTTATACCTTTTTCACCACTTAATTGTCACGTAGATTGTGTAAAGAATGGTGGGACCCCCTCTCCCTGGGGAAAACTTATTTTTCTAAAAACTTTTAATAGTTAGGGGACCCCCATTTACATTAATTATATTGGAGATATTGTGCATATACCTTCCCTTCCCCGTTTTATCGTTAAACATCTTTAGTGAATGGGTAGGGGTACAAGTACCCTATACTCATTCACAAGGGATGCCCCTTTATTATAGGGGTACCCCAATGTGAATAACCCTGCCCACACCCCCACAACCAACGCCCCAGGGCTTGTGGGGATGAGGCCCTTGTCCCCATCAGCGCGGGGACAAGGTGCTTTTTCAGGTGCGACCCTGGAAAAAAAATGAAAATTACTTTTAAAATTACATTAACATTGTAAGGCTGAGCGTCTTTGGTCATTTCTTGAGCACTTGTTCAGGCTATTAGTGCGCGTTTCAGGTCTGGACTTTTTAAAATTGCTTGAGAAATGTAAATGGGAGGGCATTTTTCAGACACTCCCTTTGAATTCTATTGGGGCTAAAATGCTCAACTCTGCCCCAAAAAAGGTAATGCACAATTTTGAACTACAGGAAATTTGCTACAAGGAACACAATGCTCAGATGTGAACAGGGTCTATTAAAAACAATGGGATTCATCCTCTTTAGCATTGTACTGCTAAAGGTATTTGAGCTACAAAATGCTCACGTGTAAATGGGGCCTCACACCTAGATAACCTAGAAATAATTGAGGCATGGGCTGCAGGATGGCCAATGTGATTTAATATTGATAAATGCAAGGTTATACACATGGGAGTGAAGAACGTGCATGCAAACTACTACTTGGGGTGCTCCACAGGGGAAGTCAGGCATGGAGAAAGACCTGGGGTGCTCATATATCACAGATTCAGCCGGGGCCGGATTTACTCTCTCTGCTGCCCCAAGGCTATGTTCCTCAATGTGCCCCCCTACCCCCCAAACCCCCCCCCCCCCATGGAGAATGGCAGAACTGCATGCTGCATACAATGTCACCGAGATCACTTGTACAAAACAAGCGGCGACTTGCCCGCTGTACATTTAGCTCTGCTTGCTCACAGCAGGGCTAAATGTAGAATACAACTACCTGCCCCGACATCGGGAGATAGAAAATCCACACCCCTGCTGCCCCTCTACTCCCTGCTGCCCCGAGGCCGGGCCTTGGTTGGTTTTGTGGGAAATCAGGCCCTGGATTCAGCAGCAGTATGGAATGTCAAGCAGCAGCCAGCAAAGCAAGCTAGATACTATCCTGCATTAAAAGAGAGATTTTGGAAAGGGATAAAAATATAACTTTACTACTTTAAATTACTGGCTCAGCAACACCTTGAGTATGTGATTCAGTTTTGATCACCAACCCACAGGAAAGACATCCTCAAACTTGAAAGAGTTCAGAGGAGGGCTACAAAATTAATAAAGGGAATAGAAGGCCTGAGTTATGAAGATCATCTCCAGAAATTAAACTTGTTTTTGTTAGAAAGGTGCTTAAGAGTGGACCTAATTGCAATTTTCAAAATTTTTAATGGGGACCACAATATTCGGAAAATAAGATGTTTACACCAAGAACTCTATTGATGACTCGAGGACACAACATGAGGTTAGAAGGGAGGCGGTTTAATCTTAGACTGGGCAAGGGTTTTTTTTACTATAAGAGTAGTAAAAATATGGAATTACCTTCCACAGTGAGAAGTATTCGCTGATAGCATTTTAGACTTTTAGATTCTGAGTTCACTAAATATACAAGGATATGGGCACTACTAGAGCCAAGTATATACAGACACACACACACACACACACACACACACACACACACACACACACACACACACACACACACACACCCACACACACACACACAAACATACATAGGTTGAACTGGAAGGACTTGTGTCTTTATTTAACCTTACCTACTATGTAACTATGTTACTCTGTGTCTGTAAAACATCTAAATTGTCCATAATCCTGAGTCATTTGTCTGTAAAAGAATACAATTTGGGTTGGCAATGCTACATTGTGGCCATGATCACTAATATAGAACTGAAATAATTCGGATGCACTGCTAGACGCATATAAGTACAGACCTTTACTAATATTGATTGGTTTCCAGCTGAGATTGCACAGAGGTTGTATATTCCCCCCATTGCTGTGCTGCTCTGTATGTTCTACCTGTCAGACACAATTACTTATGCAATATTGTAGTGTGATGCTCTTATTCATATTTCAAAATGAAAACATGAATGGAAAATACATGGGGATTCATAAAAATGGTCATTAGCAACCTATGCCATGAGGTGTTTACTAAAAGTTTTAGCGTAGGTAAGGTGGCAAATTTGCAGATTGCACAGATTTCAGGTTTTTAACAGTTGCTATTATTGATCTTCGCCCCTAATTTCTGAAACTCTGACCTAGAACAAATACACAGGTCAAGAGTTATGAGTTCTCTCTGACTTCACTTGTTACATTTGTTCTAGGTCAGTGGTTCAGAAGGTATTAAAGCCAAAGACAGCCAAGCAGCTAGCCTTATCAGGAAGTCAGCGATGACAATCTCCATCATCACTTCCATAAAACCTGAACTGTAAGAAATATGTAGGCTGTTGTTGATAACCTTCTTCTGGATATACCACTTGGCTGGGTGTCACTGACTTCTGAATTCCAGTGACATATGAACCCCTGATTTACTTACTTGTCCAAGGTCAGTGACTTAGTGGTGATTTGAAAGATGTAGGCAAGAGGACCTGGATACAAAATCAGTTTGATCTCACAGTGTGAAGTGGAGCCTATGCTGCTGATTCTCAATGACCCGATTGTGTCTGGTGTGCTTGAACGTTTGCCAAATCCTGCCAGAAATCACGGTTAAGCAGATATCCAAGTGAATTGAATCCAGAGACACCTGTGTCCTTGGTTGCTAAGACTCTGTCGGCCCCACAGCAGCATAGGTTGTTATGGAGTGCTCGTCTGCATCCTAGCAAACAATGATGATGTGTAGTTCAGCCATCAGTCAACAATGACACTGTTCGTGCCGCACAGCCTCACTGGTTTGGCACAGACGTAGCTTTAGTGGGAGAGCAAACTGGATGAATCATTTGCCCATTCAAAGAGCTGCGACCAGCTTGGGTTCAGATTGAACTCATGGTCACCCAGAATTGAAAGCTCATCTCTAATCCTGGTAGATACCTCTCATATTTGAAAGAGCCTTAAGAGGATGTGTCAGATGAAGTCCAAGTATAGACTGTACTGTATAGCAAAAAAGGAGAGCCACACCAATAGCTTAGAGTTCAAATGTGTTTATTTCATCATAAACATTTGAAAAGACAAGCCAATGTGTTTCGGGGTTCAGAAGCATCCTCCTTATGAGGGCTCTGTGTGCTAGTTAAGGTGAGAAGGTGCCAGAATAAAAAGGGTTAAAGGATTCAAAAGTATAACGTTCTAAAATACCTTTGATTCTTTTAACCCTCTTGATTCTAGTACCATCTTAACCAGCACACTGAAGTCTGGTAAAGGGGCCTTTCGGAACCACTGAAATGCGATGATGAAATAAACACATCTGGACTCTAAACTATAGATGTGGCTGTTCTCCAACATACTTCACAAAATAATGACGCTACTGGGAATAGTAAAAAAAAAGCAGTGGTGAACTATACTTTTTTTCTTTAGGAGGGAAGCCCATCTTGTGCTCAGTTACCCTTGTTCTCAGTGTAGCCAGGGAAAACTGTATTACTAGCTGTAGTTAATGTATTGAATAACATGGAGTATATGCAGAAATTAAGCAATTACAAAGCAAAGCCAAAGATAATTGATCAACATAACTATAACACAGCTGCAGTTTAGGTAAATTTAATTTATTCTTCATGCTGTCACAATGTTTGTAGTAGAAAAGGACATGTGGAGAAACCTGGATTTTTGGTTATGTTTACGGGTCACTCCAACCTTTCGTTAGGTCACAACTGAGCAGGTCTGGGACTAATGTACTATGAGCCACTGTGGTGCAGTGCAGAACTCTGCATCATTTTTTCAGGTTCTTTGTATGCTGTTCTAAAAGGTTTATTGGTTGCATTTTTATCTGTGGCTGACTAGATGTGTGCGTCTACTGTGTTCCATCTGATAAGCTGTGGTGTAGAGTATAAAGATATAATCAAAGCACGGTGAGAATCTGGAATTTGTGCTTTTTTTTAATTGCTTGGTAACGTCTAATTTATTTGTCAGATTTTTCCGAGAGAAGTCAGACAGCAAATTAACATGAATAAATCTGCTTATAAATGTTCCTGTCATGCATGCATCCAAAATGCATTTAATTTAGTTTATGAAAACATTTTTATTTTCTGCATTAGTCAGATTATAAATACAAACTTACATTTAAATAATTGCTTATTTATGCATCTGGCACAGTGAATACAATTTATTTACCTTTTATAGACCTGCTGTACCAGGGGACAGTGACCTACTAATTTCCCCTGGCCAAGTTGAGGGCCGGACCCGCTTCTACCCTCCTAACCTTTCCTCCTTTTCACTCCCCGCTCCTTTGCCCCACCCTGAGTCTCCCCCACAGAGCCTATGAGTAGACGGGCTCGTAATGAGGAGGGTTTACCCACTCCTTTTAACTCTCCAGTAGACTACAGATATTAAGAAGATGCATGTCTTGATGTAAACTGTATGTATTACTAGTTATAAATGCACCACTGACTGTAGTATACTATTAATGTACATTACTATGATGTAACACAATGTTTATACTATTGTATGTACTGTCGGCACTCAAAAAAACATTGAAAAATCAATAAAAAGTGATTTAACTAAAAGAAGCATTTATTAAAAAAAGATGGAAGAAACTGTTCAAAAATTTCTAACCATGTAACACTTGAAGTGGATTGATTAGATTGAAGTAGAGTGCTTGGATTGCTTCCTAGCAGCTGGACAAAATACTGTAGTATGTCCTCACAGAGAACATGGACAGTTCTAATTGTTTTAGCCCTCCTAATTAGGGTTGGGCTGGATGATCGAGTTGAACGTGAGCCAAACACACAAACTATAAGGGTGTTCGGCGGTCTGTTCGACCGCTGAACGCCCCACAAGGCAATGCGCCTTGTGAAGCCCTAATTAGCTAAAGGCTTGCACCAGACCACTGGTCAGGTGCAAGACTTTGCCCAATCAGGGCTCAGTACTCTGTAAAAGCCATGATTTTGCAAAGTCCTGATGAACACATAACAAAGTATAAAGCCTGTGACAGTATAGGAATAGGTTTTAGCCCTCCAATGCAAACTGATTACTAGTTACACCAATAAAGAGGACCTGTACTGTGTAAGATGTGCCCAAAAAGGTAGACAGAGTACTAGTCACCTGTATCTCCTATAAGCTCTCTGTTCTCCCCATAACTAACTTTCCATGCTTTGTTTTTTCTACTGTGTCTCTGTGTGGAGATGTCCAACTTGATAGAGTAGAACTGTACTTCTTGATGTCAGACCTGCCTCCTTGATGACTAGTGATCTGATCACTGATGGGGGATATATAGGAATCAGAAGGAGAGAAATCACAGCTCCACAGAATGCATTAAGCAGAAGCAAATAGATCCTTGCACTGCAAGTCCTCATTTTGAGCTTTCTCTCCAGCAAGGGGAACAATCAGAACTGCAGATATACAGCTGTGAGGCTCAAGGCATAGGATTGCCTAAGCACTGGGAGTACATTGATATATTTTTTATCAGGAATTCAAGACAAAAGCATAATATTTTGGGGTAATACTTAGGCACAATTAACACTTCTAGATGTTCCCTATAAAATAGCAAATCTTTACTTTCTGAATACAATTTAAGATGAAGAAAGGCATAATTAAGCGTAAAAAGGAAGGGGACAGGTTGGTACACTGTGCAGAGGATGTGGCATTAGTATTAAGCAGTGGTGTAGAGACGGGAAATGGCATTCTTCCTCTCTATATCTGGTCAATGGCTTCTGTTCCTGTGGTTGTGCTGACATCTGACATGCACTGAACATTTACACACTGCCACGAGTTTACATGTTTACACGAGTTTACATGTTGCCAGTTTGCTGCTACAAATGTAATTTTCATGTCAGGTTACATTTTGAGAAATCACTTCTCATAATAAACTACTGATCTCAGAATTGAAATGTCTTTATGCTTTTTTTCTGCAGCATGTTTTCTGTTTAGCTAAAGATGATTAGTGATATTATTATAAGATGACATGATAGCTTACAAACACAATTGACGTTACCCATTGTATCTAATATATAAATGCTGCCAAAATCTGCAAGCATAACGTTTGAAAAGGCTTACATGTTAAAGAAACGCAGCATAAATGTGCACAGATAGGTCAATTTCCCTTGTGTTATGCAATTTCTGGCTTTTCCCATAAACACTCCGCACATGTCACAATGGAGAAATGTTAGTGGCAGTCGACTTCCAAAAATTCCCATCAATTGAGGTTAGCTTTTAAGCTGCCTTGTTTAAGACACTCTACTGACCTGTTTAGAACAGGTTAATGATATAGTTTTCTTTCAAGATGAAGAAGATTTTCATCAAGGATTTTCATTTGGAGTGTTTGTGGGTCTAATGCTAAAAAGCCTGTACTGTAGCAGTTAAAGCACTTTGAGTCTCCTGTAGAGGTATTATTTACCAGAGATAGAAGAAAGAAAGAGTTTGTTGCTGATGCAGACAAGGAGAGCCTGAAAAAGGCTGAATGAGATTAGCAGCACTGATACACATTTAAAAATGGACAAAATTGAATAAAGAAAGGTAAAACCAATCTTTTATGAAAAAGATACAACCGTTTGTGATCTTTTATGCTTTTAGGATTTATAACTACTTGAATTTAGTAGGTTCTACACTTTAAATAGCCTAAGCAAGTCAAGCCAGACTTTGCCTGGCTACAGTATTTGTGAAATGCCATTTTTATATAAATACATATAAAATACTTATGATTCTCTTTCTTGCGTTCTCTTCCTATCTATCTATCTATAAAGTAAAACCAAGCTACTGACATTTGTTGAAGTCATACTTGTACCTAACAGAACTGATAATGATTTTGACAGTATGGCAAAAGAGATATGGTCACATCTTGGGCAATTTATTGGGTGTCTGTAACTGTAAAAAAAATTAGGAGCCACCTTCATAGAGGTCAAATCAAAGTTGTACAGTCTGTCTAAAATCAGTCCGTCTGTGTTTAAACACTTAAATACTGGCCTTTAACATACCTCCAGGTTTCTGAGATGAGAAAGAGAGACACCTTTCAGCACAATGTATTCCAACAATGGACACACTCCTGCCACTCCAGTTATGAGCACCATTAAGAATGTGTATGCCAAAAAGTTTTTTCACCATTACTTTTCCTTTATACTTTTTAAACATAAACATTAAACAAGATAGTTAAGAGAAAATATAAAGGTTTAAATGTAGAATAACACCTTTGGTAGTAACTAGTACATGTTCATAGATATCTGTACATCAGACCAGAAAGAAGGATGACTGGGGAGGAAAGAGTGATAGAAGTATTTAATTCCAAATGAGGGATAGTCCCTCCAAATGAGGCACAGTTCTGAGGTATGATGTAATACCCCAGGTCATTTCTTTAGTGCTGTGATAGCTTGAATGGCATCTCTTATGTACCACTGTACCTAAATGACCTTTATATATTTTTCAGAAGGAGCTTTGTTTTGGTGGTATTTAATAACCACTGTGTACTGTCCTGGCATTTTTATTTTAACAGATAGTAAGGGGATTTTTCCCTTTCTGTAGTAAAAAAGGAAAACAAAGCCCACAAAATTGCCCCTTTTTTGGACAGTAGGCACACCAAGGTAATCTAATTTTGCCACAATGTTTTGGAAATAGAGAGAAATGCTGGTATTGTGGGAGTTAAAATGTGGAGCTCGAGAATGCTGTACTTCAGGCAGGGGCATCCCAAGGTCGGGTGTCACCCGGTCTCTAGACCTGGTGACGCCCTGCCGTGTCGTCAATATGCGTGACGTCCCCCCTGCGCATGCACGATGACGTCATTGCGCATGCGCAACCATCTGATTGATGCCTGCCGGTGGCCATCTTGGTGATGGACGCCGGCAGAGAGAGGAGGGGATGTTCACCCGGCGGGCTGAGGTATGCCGCTGGGTCCCCTTCTCTCTCGTGCCCGACTTTTTAGAGGGGGGTGACACCAAAATTACTGTCAGTCATTTTGATGTCACCCCTGCAATGGTGACACCCGGGTGCGGACCGCACCACTTGCACCCCCCCCCTTGTGACGCCACTGATTTCAGGTCATACACAGAAGGAAGAGGAGGTGAAGCAGTGTATATACAACTCACATGCAGTGGCAGGATGGAGGGGAAGGGGTTAATGTGCAGATGTGCAACAAGATAAGGGAGATGAAGAAGGACTGGATGGAGCTTAGGTGTGTGTGTGTGTGCAGAGAAG
>NW_017306629.1:463100-471522 GCF_000935625.1 Nanorana parkeri
GGAAAAAAAAACAAGTCAGTGAAAATGAATGAATGGATCAGCTGCTGCTGCTTATAATCCATTCATCCCTTTCCCATTCATGGATTACTACTATTTCCTCACCTTCCTCCGTTGTAAGAGGAAGGGGAGGGAATAACAATGTAAACAGTAGTATGTGATCGCTGTGATTGGTTATAAGGGCAATCAGCTGCTTCCGATCCCCTTGGATTTGCTCTGTATACTGTCAATGTTTATTAAGCTGTCCAATGACGGCTCAGTAAACAGCGGTTAGTGGGCACAAAGGCAGCTTAACAGCTATGTTTACAGCAGTGGCGCTAGGTAAATCACAATCCACCTGTCCCCTGTTTATAAACATACCACAGATAAAGGGTAGTTAAGCATGTCTTAATATTTTTTAGCAGCGGGTATAGTATTCTATTTATATTGCACACTCTATACACTGAGTGGCCAGATTATTATGACCACCCGACGTTTGTAGGCAAATTAGCTATAATTTTGCGCTGAAGTTGCTAGAGGGCCAGACCATTATAAATAGGGAAGCAGGTTGTTTTAACAGCCTTTGAACGTGGGATGATTGTTGGCGCTCGGAGCCATGGAGCGAGTATCAGCAAAACAGCAGAATTCTTTAAATGTTCAAGAGCAGCTGTTGTTAAAGTGTTTAAAGACTGGACTGCCAGCCGAAAATCTGGGTCTGAACGTGCGAATTGTGGCCGTCAGTGACTAGTCAATGTTAGGGCTGAACGGAGAGTGGCAAGACTGGTACAAGACAACAGAAGGGCAACAGTGCATCAAATTACTGCAGATCTTAATCAGGGATCCTCTCAAATGATCTCTGAACTCACTGTTCGCCGTACATCTGCATCGTATGGGATATGGAAGCCGAAGGCCTGTTTGAACACCTTTGCTGTCTGCAGTTAACAAGATAAAACGTCTCTAATTCGCACAGGAACACAAGGATTGGACAGTCGAGCATTGGAAAAAAGCCATGTGGTCCGATGAATCACGTTTCCAGTTGCATCATGCAGATGGCAGACTGAGAATTTGGCGGGAAAAACGTGAAAGCATGAACCCCACATGCATGAGTACAACCCTTCAAGCTGGTGGATGCAGTGTTATGGTTTGGGGCATGTTTTCTTGGCATGATTTGGGCCCTTTAATTCGTGTGGAACAACGTCTGAATAGCACAACATGCCAAAGTATCGTTGCTGATCAAGTTCATCCTATCATGTTGATGGCGTATCCCAATGGAGATGGCTTCTTCCAACAAGACAATGTGCCATGCCATGGTGCTCGTATTGTGCAGGAGTGGTTTCAAGAACATGAGGGAGACTTTACCTTGCTTAGGTGGCCCCCACAATCACCAGATCTCAATCCAATTGAGCATTTGTGGGACGAAGTTGAAAGAGCCATCAGGCAGCTGGTTCCACAACCATCAAATCTCACAGAACTGGACAGTGCTATTCATCAGGCATGGCGCCAGATTCCTCGCATCAAGAATCGCCGCAGTATTGAAGGCAAAAGGTGGCCCAACAAAGTATGGATGGGGTGGTCATAATAATCTGGCCACTCAGTGTAAATTGTTTTATTGCAGCAGAGTCATTCATTTCATCTTTGCACATTAAGACATTAAGCATTTTTTTTCCCCTTTAGCAAAACAGAAGGCCGTTCATAGTTTTTTAAATGCTACACATGATTCACCGCAAAATAAGCAGAATGTTTTCTGCCTGGCATAAAATTCAGGGTATTGCTACAGCTCCTGGTGTTTGTTCAGTAGTAATGGAAGATCACAGAAAGGATCGGCTGAACGTGTCACTGGGACCTCTCAGTCACAGTGACGGGAAGTCTTCGCTATATAAAGTATTTGAATTTCTTCTAATCTGGCAGCCCGGCCAACAAGCATCAGTGATTGTAGAAGAAAAACAATCACTCAAGAGTGAAATTACCCCTAATAAGGAGAATTCAGCTTTTAGCAAAGAATTGACTTCACAGTATATTACAGAAGCTCTTTAAATGGATGAAGAACTTTGCTATTATGTTAGTCTTCAGATTTACCAAACGTAATCCTGTTTTGTCAGTACTCAGTAGGGGAATTTACAAAGGCAGGAATCTAAATTTAGTTCCCATCCAATGGAAAGGCAACTGTAACCCATCTGTCCATTCAATTTCAAAATTGGTCTTTGATTTTGTGGCAACGGGATCTGAAGGTGTGAGCATTGAACTGTATGGATGACAAATTTATGATTCAAAGTCAAATAGGCACGCTGAAAAGGTCAAAGGCATTTCTGAAGGAAGCCTGGAGTGAAGTACAAAGGCTACCATTGCTGACATTTTCTTTTGAAAATACCTGTTCCCTGGTTGTCGTGCTGATCCCATGGTAGTGGTATATCATGGGTTTGACACATATGGCACGTGCCCTGAGCACCACTTAAAAGGTACCTGGGTCAGTGAAAGTTTGCATACCCACAGATACTTTTTTTCTTTCCTCACCGCTCCCCCATACACATCTCCCTGCATGCTTGTTCCACATTAAAATACTGAAGACAGGTATAGTAGCTAGCATTTTCAGAAAGAGGAAAGTTATGATAGCCTCTGTACATATCAGGTTTCCTCTAAACCCCCATTCACATTCAATCGCGTTCCCATATCTTGGATGATTGCAGGTAGCAACGTTGGGTGTGCTGCATTGCCATTATTATTGCCATCACAATGTATCTAGCCATCACACGTGCATTACATTGCACCACAACGTATGGTAATATTTTTTTTTTTACACAGGGGGTCATGTACTTCTTATAAAAACAATATGTGATCAGCGCCAGTAAATAAATGCAAATTAAAGCTACTAGGCACTCAAGATAAATAAAAAAATATCTAAAACAGTATAACAATCATGTGCCGAGCTAATGTACTTCTTTGGTGTGATTTAGATGCAGTAGGCAGCCCGTGTTCTACTGCAACACATGGTAACACGCTGCAATGCACATCTGATGTAGCATCGCACATGTGTGAACCCAGACTTAACCTCCCTGGCGGTATTCCCGAGTGTGGTTTGGAGTTAATTTTCAGTACCAAGAGCAGTAACCCCGAGCCACACTCGGGATTGTGCAAAAATGTCACTTACCTTGTCCCTGCGAGCGCCCGGTCCTCTGCTGTGTGCGCCTGGCCGATGACGGCATTCGGCTTTCAGTTTCGTTTTCGAGCGTCACAGAGGGGGGCGGAGCCGGCAGGAAATTCAAAAGTGCAAACATGACATTTACAGAGAATACACACAATACAATGTAATCTGCTATAATTACATATATTTATCAAACTATTTCACTTCAATTTTGTCCCTAGAGCTTTGTCCAGTGCCCTGCCTGCACTTTTACTGTACTCTATTGACTGTGGTACGGATCAGGCAGCGCCCCCAGAATTCCCATTTACTGGCCATTTTTTTAATTATTATATTATAATTTATGATTTCGTGTTTCAAACTTTATCATACCCGGGATGTCTACTGCACTCTTGTTCAGACAGATTTAGTGAGTTATTCCTAAGACTTACTAAGAATTACAGGCCTACAATATAAAACAACAAATTGCCATGAAAAACAATGAACCGCTTTGGCGTGCTAAAATCCTGCATAATCATACCGCCAGGGAGGTTAGTCGAGGTTGTCCAGCGATTTTTGCGGCCTCAAAAGGTTGTTAATGTAGCGCTCCCCCTTCCCGGTCAGCGCTATCCCTGCACAGGATAACACTACCGGTGGCTCTGGATGGGTGACCTACAGTAAACTGAACTAACGGGTCTCCCTGTCTTTCCTCTGTAAGAAACCTCTATTATGGATCCACAGCATACCAGCACACCTTGAGTTACTAGGGTCGGTTGCCATGGGTTACGACAGCTTTGATTCTTCTTGTCTAGGGATACATTCTCGGGATACATGCTGATGGGCATACTCGCTTCTGCCCATCAGCACTTACCGACCTTCTGTTGAATGATTAAATTGAGGTCCAGACTGTGGTTATGATGCTTCAAACTTTTATTTGCAGAACTTCAGGGAGAGAGGTAGAGGAGGGTTAGGATCATCCCAGCAGATGTACACTCCATGGCTTTTCAGAGATTGTGGTTACTGCTTCCATGCACAGCAGGTCGAACACCTGACACAGCATTACTTGAGGTAGAGGTAGAGGTTACGGATCCTTGTCTTTAGCAGTAGCAAGCACTGGACCTGCTGCCACCGGGCTCCAGGGTGATTCCATGGCTAGAGCCTAGGCTTTGAGGCCTGGTCAACTCAGGCAGTCCAGCGCAGCCTCCCTGCAGGCAGAGCCTGGGGGAGGAAGAGAGAGAGAGCTCACATGGCCCCCCCAGAATGTGACCACCAGCGAACCCCCACCATCTTAGGCGCTGATTATTCTAGGGCCACCCCTTCGTCTATACAGGCTGGTGTAAGATAAGGATAGGATGAAGGAGCCTCTAAGAATAGAACTTCAAAATATATATATTTTAATTTGATATTATTGAATAAGAAATTGTATAAAGAAAACTGATTTAGATACGTCCCTTTTAAGTTGGACACCACTGCTCTAACAACTAAGGCAGCATTTCTTACCACTAGAGGACGTGCCATACAAAACAACCCGCAAGCTCAAAGGATATTGGTCTCAGCTGATATATGGTATATTTCTCTTCTTCTGCATGGACTCTTATTGGGCCTGCAGCAAGAATAAAATAACTGATATGGTTATTTAAAAAAAAAAAAAAAATCTGGCCCGTGGGTTTAAATTTGAAACAAAAATACTTTTATGTGACTTACTATATGAACTGAGATGTAGTCATTCTGCATAGCATCATCCCAGTAGGATCACCTGGATTTGTAAAACTGCTTGATGCTATGCAGATCAGGCATTATTCATTAGGGTCAGTAATTCTTCTGGTTCAATTATTATTATTATTATTTGATATATTGCAATTTAGCATTGGCCTAGTGATAAAAACATCTTATTAAAAAGTGCACTCGTGTTGCTACAAACTTGTCATCTGGTGTTATCTTTTTGCTTATCTGTCATGCTTCTGTTTCATTACTGTGTAATGTTTACTCACTGATCGTAATAGGATAATTAGTGATGATCAAATCTGCCCCGGTTCAATTTGTGCGGTGATGGGGGGGATTGTAAAATGCTGCTTGAAATCCGAACTAAGCTGCAAACCCATTTTAAAGCTACCTGTGCTTGCGTGGGATTGCTCCAGGTACTCTGGTTTCCTCCCAAACTCCAAATACATAGGGTTAATTGGCTCCTGTCTAAAGTGGCCCTCATATGTATGCATGTGAGACAGGGACCGTAAATTGTCAGCTCCTTGAGGGCAGGGACTTGTGTGAATGTGCAACTATATAAAGCGCTGCGTAAATTGTCGGCACTATATAAATACCAGTAATAAATAAATAAATAATAAATAATGGTGGTGGGGAGCAATCTTGATACAAAATTCTATCCATTTTTAAGGATATTAATGTATTGTCCAAAAAGGGCACAATGAGATGGGGAGATGGGCACTGCCATGGAGGACATATAACAAAGCAAAACAAATATTTTTTTTAACATACTGAACAGAGGGAAGAGTGTCCTTTTATTGTGACTTCTAGGACAGCATGAACAAAAAAACACCTTTTTCCTGCAAAAGTATGCAGTTATGTGCTACAAACCAAGGGTAGCTTTGCCTAAGCCAGCAACAAGTATATGAACAACAAATAGCTGAGCTGGGAGCAATAGATGTGTTTGAAAAACGTTAGCCCAGCTGCAACAATATCTGGTAATAAACCCGTATATAGTAAAAGGGAACGGCTTGCCTTGGTCTCTCACAACAGAGGACTCTCTTTGTTTAATGTGATTTTAACCCTGCGATCTTGTAAGTGCATTTTTTATCTTTGGCTAAATAAAATTTGGATTATTGCACTTAGGCGGCTTTTGTGTTTCCTCTTCCTTATATCCCGTTCTCTTGAGATATCGCAGCGGGATACCGCCGGCAATACGGGGTGAAAGGAACTGATTGGAGGGGAAGGAGAGAGCTGCGGTCAGCTTGCCCATCCGCATAAGATTGAGGAAGCGGTTGATTAGAACAACAGAGGAGATCGCTTGAGAATCAGTTGGTGGACTATATGGACAAAACCGAATAGGATTTTCTTTACAAATGGTGCTGCTGAACAAAGGGAAGTAAATCTATTCCCGTCCTTTTTTTGTTTTCTTTTTTCTGTTTAAATCAATTGTCGGGCCCACGGATGATCACTGGTTAAAAGATTGAATAGCGATGTTATTGCACTATGTCACTTTAGGATACTAAGTTGTATCTACACTGACTTATAAGTTTGGAATCATATGTTTGATATGCATCAGCGTTACTATTGCACTATGTCACTTTAGAATACTAAGTTGCATTCACACTGGATTTATATGTTTGGAACCACATGTTTGCTATGTATATAGATACATACATGGAATAGATCAGCCCATAACACTGATGCCTAATATGTGAATATATTTTTATCAAGTAAGGGGATTTCAAGTCACAAAGGAATCGATACACAGGATTGATACGCACACAGGTCACATAGATCACCACATAGGACCTTTTTTTAAATTTCAGATATGGCAATGTTGTAGCGATACAAAGAGGTTGCTCACCCTCGAATTATTAGGATTATTGGTTTGTGCACAGACCGACAGCAACAAGTATATGCTGTGCATCATAGAAAAATCAAATAAAATATTTCTCTCAAAAGAAAAATGAACCCTAATACCCTAAACCACAGCCCATTTTTTAACCTAGCACAAAATAAAAAATGGATAAAAGTGAAATAAATAAAAAAAACTCCAATAAAACAAAAAAAAACTAACAATGTCAGTTGCTGACAAACAAAAAGGTAGTCTTAAAAAGAACTGTTGGGTTACATAACAAAGCTCCCATTATTGGCCATTCTAACCCAGCTGGCCTACAGCTGACCTAAGGCCATGCATTATGGTTACAAAAAAATTCAGCCTGGCGAAATACTTTTTGAACATGTAGCATTTGCCTTAAAACTATGGTAGTAGCAAATCCAAACCTTATCCCTAAAGATAACAGAAACACATTTTCAGAAAAGTGTGCCTCATCATCCACAAGAAGGTTACACGCTTTAGGGGACCTTTTGACTATATGTACTTCCACATAGTTTTAGATCTCATAACATTAAAATACAAACGTATCTCATTAAGACTGAAAAAAACTCTTGAACAATGATCCCATCCCTGTTCTTAGATCCCTTTTTTTTACCTCCAGGTCATATGACTCTCAGTTAGCAAATATGCACATGAACATGCTTATGCCTATCCTTCCTCAGTCTTTAATCAGTTCAGTGTCTTGTAGAATGGAGCAATCTTCAGATTCTGCCGAATAAAATATACCCCCCAAACCTAACCTAACCATTAGAGACAGCAGCAACATTCTCATGCAACAGCTAACACTACGCTGTACAACTTTAATTGCTTTCATAACTAACTGTAGTAGTAGTAAAGTAGTGAGTGAACCATATAAGGTGCATTCATTTGATCCAATTTGACAATGCCATTGCTGCTTGGATAAACTATTATGCAGCCGAACAGGTCTTTACTGCTAGCCTTAGAGCAGGCACATCATCTACTGTGTCTGTGCCATCCTCATATCTAGTGGTAATTTATTTTTTATTGGTAGGCCTATTTTTCTGTTCATTCTAGCAAAAAGAAATAAATGTTTATGGATGTGTTTTGTAACATGAACAGTATACAGCAATGTGGTTTAAAGCCTAATTGAAGCCTTGGTTATTATACTTGTTATGCAGTCAGGCTGCATAACAAGAAAAGAAAATGGCATTTTGTGTGATTGTATGATTAGAAGTATCAAAGAAGTCTTCTGCTGGTAGGTATGTTTTTGTGGGAAGATGAAATTCTTCTGGACCACAATATGGTGGTGTAATGCTTTCCCCTTGGGGGGATGTGCAGGATTGCCCTTAAATCAGAAAGATGAAAAGTGGAGTTATTCCCAAAGTATGGACTAGAGACTATGGAGTCTATTCACTAAGCTGCCGTAGGCAGCCGAGTGACTAATCGACCCGAAGCGAAGTGAGCCGAATGTGGGCTATTCATTTCAGGCTGGTACGGCTGATTCCAGCCGTATAAGCAGGATTGCCCTTAAATCAGAAAGATGAAAAGTGGAGTTATTCCCAAAGTATGGACTAGAGACTATGGAGTCTATTCACTAAGCTGCCGTAGGCAGCCGAGTGACTAATCGACCCGAAGCGAAGTGAGCCGAATGTGGGCTATTCATTTCAGGCTGGTACGGCTGATTCCAGCCGTATATCGGCTGAAATCAGTCGTACATCGGGTGGCTTCGGCTGGCTTCGGGTGGGCCGAACATGCTCGGCATGTTCGGC
>NW_017306629.1:471560-473252 GCF_000935625.1 Nanorana parkeri
CAAGTAAGGGGATTTCAAGTCACAAAGGAATCGATACACAGGATTGATACGCACACAGGTCACATAGATCACCACATAGGACCTTTTTTTAAATTTCAGATATGGCAATGTTGTAGCGATACAAAGAGGTTGCTCACCCTCGAATTATTAGGATTATTGGTTTGTGCACAGACCGACAGCAACAAGTATATGCTGTGCATCATAGAAAAATCAAATAAAATATTTCTCTCAAAAGAAAAATGAACCCTAATACCCTAAACCACAGCCCATTTTTTAACCTAGCACAAAATAAAAAATGGATAAAAGTGAAATAAATAAAAAAAACTCCAATAAAACAAAAAAAAACTAACAATGTCAGTTGCTGACAAACAAAAAGGTAGTCTTAAAAAGAACTGTTGGGTTACATAACAAAGCTCCCATTATTGGCCATTCTAACCCAGCTGGCCTACAGCTGACCTAAGGCCATGCATTATGGTTACAAAAAAATTCAGCCTGGCGAAATACTTTTTGAACATGTAGCATTTGCCTTAAAACTATGGTAGTAGCAAATCCAAACCTTATCCCTAAAGATAACAGAAACACATTTTCAGAAAAGTGTGCCTCATCATCCACAAGAAGGTTACACGCTTTAGGGGACCTTTTGACTATATGTACTTCCACATAGTTTTAGATCTCATAACATTAAAATACAAACGTATCTCATTAAGACTGAAAAAAACTCTTGAACAATGATCCCATCCCTGTTCTTAGATCCCTTTTTTTTACCTCCAGGTCATATGACTCTCAGTTAGCAAATATGCACATGAACATGCTTATGCCTATCCTTCCTCAGTCTTTAATCAGTTCAGTGTCTTGTAGAATGGAGCAATCTTCAGATTCTGCCGAATAAAATATACCCCCCAAACCTAACCTAACCATTAGAGACAGCAGCAACATTCTCATGCAACAGCTAACACTACGCTGTACAACTTTAATTGCTTTCATAACTAACTGTAGTAGTAGTAAAGTAGTGAGTGAACCATATAAGGTGCATTCATTTGATCCAATTTGACAATGCCATTGCTGCTTGGATAAACTATTATGCAGCCGAACAGGTCTTTACTGCTAGCCTTAGAGCAGGCACATCATCTACTGTGTCTGTGCCATCCTCATATCTAGTGGTAATTTATTTTTTATTGGTAGGCCTATTTTTCTGTTCATTCTAGCAAAAAGAAATAAATGTTTATGGATGTGTTTTGTAACATGAACAGTATACAGCAATGTGGTTTAAAGCCTAATTGAAGCCTTGGTTATTATACTTGTTATGCAGTCAGGCTGCATAACAAGAAAAGAAAATGGCATTTTGTGTGATTGTATGATTAGAAGTATCAAAGAAGTCTTCTGCTGGTAGGTATGTTTTTGTGGGAAGATGAAATTCTTCTGGACCACAATATGGTGGTGTAATGCTTTCCCCTTGGGGGGATGTGCAGGATTGCCCTTAAATCAGAAAGATGAAAAGTGGAGTTATTCCCAAAGTATGGACTAGAGACTATGGAGTCTATTCACTAAGCTGCCGTAGGCAGCCGAGTGACTAATCGACCCGAAGCGAAGTGAGCCGAATGTGGGCTATTCATTTCAGGCTGGTACGGCTGATTCCAGCCGTATATCGGCTGAAATCAGTCGTACATCGGGTGGCTTCGGCTGGCTTCGGGT
>NW_017306629.1:473312-499341 GCF_000935625.1 Nanorana parkeri
GATCCTAGCCCGTACAGCAGCCCTTCGGTTCTACTGAACTGAAAGGGTCCTGGGGCCGAAGCTAGCCAAAGGATCAGCCGAAGCTACGGCTAGATCCTTTGGCAGTTTAGTGAATAGACCAGTATAAGTAGAATGTAAGTGCTGTAACTCTCTCTCTGTAACTCTCTTCCTGGTTCTAATGTTAAACCACTTATAGTAGATAGGCTAGGTAGAGAACACTCTGTTCTGTTTTATGGAAGTTGCTGTGCTTTGCACAGTAAAGATGTTATACCTTATATTTGAAGATGCAACTGAATTGCAAGTAAAGGTTTTCTTATGGAAACAAGTATGCTTGACTGGTTTCCTACTCCTTCTCGAAGATAACGGTGTTGCCAGTACATGGTTAGCAGAGACAATAAAACCAGTTCTGGTCAGGGATTGGGGGGAAGTTCAATTTACTTGGTGGTGTTAAAAAGGGTTCCATGCAAAGTCACCCACCCTGCAAACTGGGCTGCCATGTATCATGGGCCTCTGGTGTTTGGCAGGACCCCTCGCGCACTAGGCCTGAAACAACTGTGCATGGAAGAGCTGTTTGTGAGTGGTTCCTGATGGAGGGTAAGGGTGAGAAGAGTGAGGGCCGTGAAAAGAGTAGTGAACCAGAGTTTCAGATTTGCCTAAAACTGTACAGTAGGTACTGGTGCAGGAACTGGCTAAACAAGCTGCCACAAGGTGGTGCTACAGCCGTATCTAAGAAGGTTTTGTATAGAAGGGATATTAATCAAAACAAACTAAACAAGTCAAACTACAGATAGTTAGCCTCAATGCTGCCATGTCAAGAAGAACTCCAACCTAAACTAAAGCCAGTCTGGGAAAGAAGAGGCAGATGTATGCTTACCTTTTAGGCGTTCCATGTCTTAAAAGTTTGCCAATGCAGGAAGCCAACACATCCAGATGTGGTAACTAGCCATGTGGTGTGGTTCCTCCAGTTGGCCAATTTTGGAGTGATGAGAGGTTAGAAGACCTGTCAATAATTCATGTGTTTTTTCCTCGCTAAGGAGATTCGCTATCCCAGTTTGTACTGGGAAAAGGTGAGAGTGGACTGAAAGTGAGGGAACATTTAAAATTCGTATTTGTCACTAAAACAGGGGAAGGCTTCAAATGGAGACACCTAAAAGGGCATTTACCTTGCTTTTAGACAGATTTCCTTTCACTTTTTGTTGCGTTTGCAGGACAGGAAGTGAATTTCCCCAATGGAACACAGATTACATAGCGAACCTGACAGGAATTCTAACTATTCTCTACTACAGCTTTTCTTAACCAGGGCGCTGTGGCACACTAAGGTGCCTTCAGGCCTCATCAGGGGTGCCTTGAAAAGGGCTCTTGATGTTAAGCGGGGCTACTTATATGAAAGAGGGGGATTTTAATGTGAATAAGGGGTACTATGATGTGAAAGGAGGGAATACAATTTTTTTTGTGTTTTTTCATGGGCTCTCCCCCTTAAAATCAATACCAGACACCTATGTTGGACAAGAGTCTGGTATGAATTTTGGAGGGGCCACACTTTTTATACATTTACGGTTTTTACATTGCAGACTGGGGTGCCTCAAGATTTTGCATACTTTTAAAGGGTGCTGTGACTAAATAAAGGTTGAGAAACACTGCTCTACTCTATTCAAAATGAAAATAAAAAATTGTTTTGGCTTTAGATATTATTTAGAGTCCAAACTATTCAGCTTTTGTGGCTAATTTATAAATTCAGAGATGAGAACAGCTTGACATTTTTTCTTACTGGCATTTTTCTTCTGTTATTTTTTTCAGCTATCCTCAACCTGATTTCTAACAGCATGGTCACTTTTGATGAGAATGATCTCTGTGCCAAGTGAATTTTCACTTAACTCAGTGCATAATGGGTAACAACATGAAAATTCCCTATGCAAAGAACACCCAATCACATGCAAGGAGAATAAAAAACAGAACACGATTATACCTCATTCACTAAGCTAAGTGCATATTCTGTTTACAAAGTGAATATTCAGTTAGTATAGTGAATAAAAAAAAAATTGTGCTGACGTCAATAGTCCAATCACGTTCAAGCAAAAAAAATTTGTTTTTTTTAAATTTTCTTTGAAAATGATTGAGTATTTTTTGCAAAGTAGATTTTCACTTTGTTTCACATTATTCGATAAGAAAAGTGTAAATTCACTCTGCAACATGAAATTCATTTTGATAGTAAAATGCTCTACTTCTTTAGTAAATCAGGGTCTCTGTGTCAATGACAAACATTCAGAGCAGGTTAACAAAGGCTAACTGTACCTCTTTATAGAAAAAATAATGTCCTATACGTACATATAAAATAAAGGTTCAGCTACTTTTCTTGGCTTTTGCGGGCTTTACTTATTCTTAACCACCACATAAAAGCCTTTTATATATCGCTAGGCTTTAGGCGTCTCGTTGGTAACACCGGCCTTCCATAATTTATACATAAAAGAGAAAGCTCATTGTATGTGATACTAAGGCATAAAAATGATTGACATAAACCTTTCCTTGTGTAAATGATGGGAGACAAGAACATTTCTGTTTTATATAGCTTTGTGTGTGTGTGTATATTAAATACAGAGTTATTTGCTCCATGTCTCTTGTGCCGTTTGGTACTTTTTACTTTATATGGTGTATAAGGTGATAGTGTCAGGCTGGAAGAAACAGACTAATGCTGGGTAGGAGCTCACATGACTTTAATATGTTTTGTTTATGGTTTATGTAGCTGTACACCAAGGAGACAGAACATACTTTAGTGTTGTTTGTTTTGTTTTGCTGCCTTTCCTTTTCTTTATGATTAATCTCTGTATACAGGATTGTAATTAGGAGTTTATAGATAGGCACCGATGTTTCCATATTTGAGATCTTTAAAAGAGATTTACAGTTTAACCATAAATGGCCACTACTGCTTGATTTTACTAAGATCAGGACCTGTGATGTCATCTGCATCATCATTGCTAGTTAAGCTGTAAAATGGACCAGCTGTCAAATTTGTCATATCGCTATTACAATCCTGCAGAAAGGATGTGCTACACTAACCCAAATCGCGCTAGAATGAACCTTTTTATCATGCTGTTCAGTTTTTTTTTGTTTTTTTTTTAACAATTTTCCTGCTTCATACACCATATGTTTCCTTCTGGAAGTGGACGGTCTCTACATTTTTCTCCCACCGTCTTTCCCCGAAAATAAGACACTGTCATATTTTTTGGGGGTCAAAAAAACACACTAGGTCTTATTTTCGGGGTAGGTCTTATTTTTATATTTTTTTTTAATGTACAACAATCCAAAGTTAGTGCAAATCCAAATGAAATAATCCAAAATGGCAAAGTTAAGAATAGGGTGATCAGGGCAATCAGGGGTGCTGTAGCTTTCCAAAAGCATTTTGGTAACCAGAATGAGCGAAGCGCACTTTCATTCCTCACAGGCGGAGACCATTTGGTATCACTCCGCCTGTAACAGGAGCCGCGCTGTAGAGGAAACATCGGCTTATGCGGCTCTGCTCACTGCGCTGCCGCCTCGCTTCCTCTAGCGCTGGCTTCGTTGGCACCGCTGAATCTCTTCAAGTTCCCCCTTATGCCACCAACGGCCCTGGGAATGGTCACAACTAGGTCTTATTTTCGGGGTAGGTCTTATATTTTAGCAATTTCCAAAAATGGTACTAGGTCTTAATTTCGGGGTAGGTCTTATTTTCAGGGAAACAGGGTATTGGAAGAACCTTGTTATGTTAGCTTATACCTATAATAAGTCAGGAATACAACTGCCTTATAAACTATTAATATCTTTATTTCTACATATTCATACCGTATAATTGTTATTTATACAATATTAATTTAACTTTCTATCCAACTGGATATCTATGTACTCCCTGACTTATTCAATACAAGTTCTATCTATTATTCCTTAGCTCTATTACCGTATTGTTCATCTAAACTCTATCTTATGTCCTTCTACTCTCACGCTCAGCTAGCAACATATATCATCTAATACTGTTCTACTAACTGTATCTCTACTAAGTGTATCTCTCTTTTATTCTTGCTCTTTGTCCAAATATTGCTATCTATCCCTATAACACTTGCCTCTTAAATATCGATAGCACCACTTCAAACTAATAATAGAACATAAAAAAGTGTTCTCCAAACTGTAGAAAGATTTTCTCTCTCTCTGTGTATGTATATATATTTCTCTCGCACTGGAGTCTGTCAGCTAAGTGGACTTTCCATTTTCATGGAAGGTCTGCTTTAGGATTAGCTGCCAGGAATGAGCAATTTTTACAAATGTGCAGCTTTGCCATTAATAGTATTTTACAACAAATTGACGGGTAATACCGGTGTTAATCGATTAAGTTAGTGAAAACCATTCAGCTGTCTTAATTTTGAATATCCAGTCTTGGGCAGTGGATAAAAACAAACAGGATTTAGCTTTGAGTGGATGATTGAGGTGAACACAGCTTCACTTTACTCACTAAGCTGTGAACATTCTTTATACCTTTAGTAAATGAAATCAACTGCATATATACATTTTAAATTCTATAAGAGACCAATAGATATACATGCATTTAACAACAACAAAAAAATTCTTATATACTGAAACAGACTGTGTAATCTTTGTAGCAGTTAGAGCGGTAATACTATTTCATCAAAACTATTTAACACAAGATAACCTTGTTCCTGTCTGCCTAAAGGTATAATAAGCCCAACAAATGACCTACTACCTTTCTTTGTCAATTACATGCGAGGTGGCTGGTCTCAGAATAGACACTGGGTGGCACAGGTTAGCAGAAATATATTTCACCCAAGGAGAGATGAGTTGTCGAAGTGCCATGACTGCCTTGCCAGTACACTGTGCACTATTATGTAGGAGGAAAGACGATCTGAAATCCACTATTATTATTATGCAGGATTTATATAGCGCCAACAGTTTGTGCAGCGCTTTACTGGAGTGGTATTTGTATGCAGAGTATGGTATTAGCTTTTGCACTGTCAGATATGGTTTGGATAATGTCGTTTACTACTATCCTAGAAGAATTAGGCTTTATATATATCTCCCCAATGGAACACAGCTGGAAAAAAAGGGATTATAACCCTGTAAGTATAATTTAGAGCTGTTGCTGGTTTTAATTTTATTCGCCCTCTCATAAAAGTCTGTATAAGGAAAGAGAATAGCAATTATTTTATGCAAAATCACTTTTTTCTATATATTGATCAGGATAAGCACCAAGGTGGCTCTGGAGATCAGAGTTGGGTCATTCACAAGGCAACCTGGGTAGGAGCCTAGCGCCCAATGGTTGCCCAGGGAGCCCAACTACAACCTTCATCCTCTTACAGTAACCCAGGAAGAGTGTATACTTATTCAGCTGTACACTTAGCTGTCCTCTTTATAACGGGGAAGGCAGCTGGTGTCTGATGAGGTCACACCATTACTGACAATATAAATTGGGCAGCTTTTCGCTTCCTATTGCAATACTTATCAATGTCAACAGAAGTGATGGAAGGGGCAAATCTGCCTTAAAGCACGGCTCCTAATATACAAATAAATGTATTTTTTTAAATGTAAGCAGTGTAAGTTCCTGAGCATGACCTGACATCATCCTCTTGTAGTCCATCTATAGCAGAACTTAAAATGGGAGATGACGAAATGGTACAAGGAGCCAATCAGTTGAGCTGCAGTGCTGATAGTGACAGAGAGAGGCCTGCTACTTCTCCTTTCACTGTCTAGACACAGGCTCGGGGAGGGACACCCGTATGTGATTTTCTCAGAGAAAACCAGTCCTCCTTCCCTGCCAAAAATCCGTCTTAGATGAAGAGCTAAATGCAGCCCCCAAGTTTGCCACTTAAGCCACTGACCTATAGTATTAAAAAAGAAAAGAAAACTATGAATAACTTTGCTATTTTGCAGTGTTTGGTCTTTTAGAGCATTCTCCTCCTGAGCAGTGTTTAATTATTTTGTTATTCCTTGTATTTGGTGCCTGCTCCATTTTAGCTTAAGCTGTGACAGCTTGTCAAAAAGAAAGTTTAGAGGAAATCTGCTTTGTTTACTCTTCTGTTTTGCAGGGCTTAATGACTAATCTCATGAAAAATTGTAAAAGTGAAGTTATTTCAAGTGCAAAAAGCAATTAATTTCACAGTTGCTAGAGGACAGTATCAACAGCAGATTTCAGGGGGAATTTTTTTTTTTTTTAATAGGCCCATTGATTTCTGGTGGAATATTGTTCCTGCTGTGACAGACTTTGCATTTACAAAAAAAATTTTAAAATAATTTATTCATTAAAAGCATCAACTATTTCTGCTTAAATAAGGGACCGCAAGTCTTTGCATTGCTCTGAACAAGACATACTTTGACTTAAAGGTTCCCTAGCAGGTATATAATGTTATCTTATGAATAATTTGGGTATTTTTTTGGACCCAGTTGAAGGCTAGATCAACATTTCTCAACCTTTTTTTAGTCACGGCACTCTTAAAAGTATGCAAAATCTCACGTCACCCCATTCTAAATTGTCATAGATTTTAAGGGGAGCCCCACACAAAAATACATAAAAACAATCGGTCTCTCCCTTCACATCAAAGTGCCCCCTTCAAATCAAGATCCCCTTTTAATTACAATTACTTATATAGCGCCAACATATTCCACAGTGCTGTACAATAGTTTAGACAAGACAAGTAAGAAACCTTGACAAGCATCATTGACATACAGAGAGCTGATATGTTTTTCTAAAGAAGTGCATTTTGTGGGATTTTTTAAAGTCTTGTAGGAATGGTGAGAGCCTAATGTGGCATGGGAGAGAATTCTATACGTTGGGGGCAGCCCTGGTGAGGTCCTGTGGATGAGAGTTTGGTGTGCGGGTGAGTTGGAGTTAATCTTCTAATTAGGGATGACATATAAGCCGCTGCGCAGTTATGCAGAGCTTTGTAGGTAAGGGTGAGAAGTTTGAAGTGTATCCTAAAAGAAACAGGAAGCCAGTGCAGAGATTGACAAAGTGGTGACATGTGAGAGTAGCGGGAGGTAAGTTAGATGAGTCTGGCTGAAGTGTTCATGAGGGATTGAAGGGTGGCAATCTGGGCATGTTTCCGGCCGACAAGAAGGTTGCAGTAGTCAAGTCGGGAAATCATTAGCACATGGACAAGCATTTTGGTGGTGTCCTCAGTGAGAAAAGGTCAAATTCGAGAGTCACCCCTTGCATCAGTAGCCCCCCTTCACATCAGTCTTCATTATCCCTTCACATCACAGTCCCACTACCACACAATTTTGAGGCACCCCTTCATTCCAGAGCTGCAGCCTTTATAAGAATCTTCAGCATTCAACAGTTCTAGGAAGTGTTTCATACCTGTATCCTCTACTTCACGTCATGGTTCCATCCTCCAACCCCCAATGTTATTACAGGACTCAGAAGGACTTGTTGAAGGTTGCAGCGCTGGGATGGATGCAAAGGTTGGAGGATTCTATTGCAGGGATCTTTAGTTTGAACCTTTCTTAAAGCTGAAAGGGCATACTCTTGGGTAGAGTAGGATTTTTGAGTAGGGGTATCTTTATTCTCAACCTTTCTTTAACCTGAAAAGGTCATTTTAAAGTCCATGTACACCCAAAAAAAATTTTAGTCTTAGGTAGAGTAGAATTTTTCAAGGGATAGTAGTAGGATAAAGGGTAAATTTGAAAGTATATGTATAGTGTTTTAGTCCCTAGATGAAAACGAGCACTTAACCCTCACAGTGCAGGGGGTAGCCCCAATGCAAGGGCTAAAAAAAATGTTCCTGGAGTTCTTCTTTAATAAAATATAGACAGGAAAAACTGTTTAGAATATACAACACCATATGCACAAATTATTTGAAAAAATATGCTACTCTGTTAATCATAAACAGTAATGTTTATTTCACAAAAAATAGTGCTTCATTTTCTCAGATTGTCAAATTTTTTACACATTTTGTTTAGACTATAAAAAAAACTTAGAAAAAGTATATGGTAATGCATTGTAAAGCACAGTAGCTTCCAAAGTGTTAACATTACTAGAAATCCACAGAAGTGGCTAGAGGCTTGTGCCGCATATCAGTGTATGAAGTTATGCCAGTAAAAGCAGCTCATCATTCAAAGTATTCAGCTTGCAGAAATATCATTTTATCTACTTATTGAACATGTCAGCAACGGGGCCCATACATGTTTCACCATATATTGATTTACAACAAAATACATATGATAGTTGTTTTTGATAATGCAGTTAAAGCTTACTTGAAAAAAATCCCTTTTATGTAGCGAGTGCTGCATTCTGCATACATTTACCTACTTCTTGATGTGATGCAATCTTGATTTCTCAACACTGCATATCCCATCATGAATTGCTTCCAGCAAGTAGTGATAATGTTGCGCTTGTTTAGATGCTGAATTGCATTTCAGAAGGCAGACTCTGGGAGGCTTGTGACACAAGGAAGAGTATATTCACGGGGCTGAGTGAAATTGTGTCAGTGTATTGAGGTCACTGTCGCTCTGATGAAGGATCCCTGTGCGGACCCGAAATGTTAGCACCGTATGACAGTATGTGACATTGGGTATTGAATAAACATATCAATACTTTAAAAACCCTTCCAGTGTGTGCCGGTGATTTACTTTTATTTACTATTAGTGTATTGAGGAAGTACATCCTATGGGCATCTTCAATAAGTAAGTTTACAAACTTCTAGATTATTATGGTTATTGATCGTATGGGAATTTAATATGTAAGTACCTATTTATTTGTAGTTTTTAACCATAGATACTCTTTAATGTTTGGATGTCACTAGCTGTGTTGAATTATCACTACTCATTTATTAGGTATTTCCATGGGGAAAGTAGCATCTAAGGTATCTGAGTCTGTCCACCAACCACACCAATTTCCCTCTTATGCTGACCATACACCAGGACGTTTTCTAGCAATTTCTACTTTTCAAATCTGTTTTTGCTAGCAAAAAAAACCCAACAGTTTAAGATTCTATGCATGATTTATATTATTATTATTTTTTGTAAGGTACGAGAGGGTTAGAACCACTGTTGGGAATTTATTGCTGTTCACTTATTGTATTTTATCCAGGTCTGTCAACATTGAAATTTTACCCCTGTGCAGGAGCTTCCTGTAATAAAGACCAGCCACTGATGCTCTCTCTCCTTGTGCTGGGTTACTGGTCTTGTATCCGTCAGGAGTACATGTGACAGGGTGAAAACGCAGGATCACAACAGGAAGACAATTGTAACCCATAACTGGAAGTGTCTGAACAAGTATTCTTTTATTCTAAGCAGCAAATTTAAAGATACTAAAACACTTTTTGAAAACATTAACATTAAAGCTTATATGAGACTTTAGTGACTGTGTTTAGATCTATTTTAACAGTCGTAAATTTCCCAAAGTGAAGGGAAATCCACACAGTTGCCACCCAAACAGGTGCCCCTTTAGAAGATTTCCCCTCTTCTTTTTCTGGCAACAACTGTAAAATTGGGGATTTCCCATCTCCCATTTCTCTCCTGCTGACAATGGTCACCAGCACAAAAAAAGAGGCGAAATCTTCCCAGCAGGAAACACCAATAAAAAAACTGATGTTTGTGTCACCAATGGCAAATTTATCCTTTCTAATGATCTAATAACCATTTTCACTGAAACTTAAAGTTGAAAGTTGGGGAGAAATCCAAAAAATGTAAGTCGTATTGAACTCAATCTTTTTTTTTCCAGATCCAGGAATTTACGCTGCCCAGTCAATTATTTCTTTACATTTTTGCCCAAACACTTACAGTCATCATGTTTCCAAACAGTTCCAACTCTCTCAGCTCGGCTTCCCTAAATTTCCTGTCTAGTACAAGATCACAAGGGATAGTGGAGTCTCCAGCAACTGTCCACCTACTAGTTTGATGAAGGGAGAAGGAAGTAGTGAGTTGGGAGAAAGGGGGAGCGGAGGGGAGGGAAGTGGCTTGCCTTGCTATGTCTGTGAGTTTGTAAGGACACACACAGCTTACTACCATACACAAGGGTGGCTCCAAAGGACCCTGCAAGGGAAAGGAGCCACCACTGCTCAGGGGAACAGCAAACTTTTAAACATTAAGGAGCAGCATCCTTTGTAAGATTTAATCAACTTTTAAAACAACTTAACAATATTTGACTTTACAGATGTCAGCATAACAGGAATAGAGTACAACAGATATCTTCTAAAGGGGACACATATTGCGACGACAGCTGTTAAACAGGGGCTTGTACAGGAAATTTAAGTGGGGGATCACCCTAAAGGGACACAGGTGGCACAAAAATCCAGAAAGGGATTGTAGCACTTCCCTACATTATCTAAAATGAAAAAATGCTGTGGCTTTAGATACATAAGAAGCCTACAGAGCCAACACAGTTTAGATACACCACCCCATCAGTTGTTTTGGAATATCAGCTATGGTATTAGGAAGTACATTCTATAGACTCTATCTGAGACTAAAGAAAGAATAAAAACCTTTCTGCTACAAGTACCCTTATAACATACAGCAAGTTAATAGAATCTCTGCTTCATCATACAATATATGCGTGCCACACTGACAATGACGGTTATTTTACCGCAGTCATGTCTGAGCAATTTCTTCTATTTTCTTTTCATTATGTTTTTTTACCTCTGAGGAAATATTAATAACCGCACTCAAGGTTTAGGTCAAATTGTATCTCATCAGCAGACAATTGTAGAATTAATAGATTTCGGATAAGTAAGCTTATGTGATTTTTAGTTTGCCCTTGAGGCTGAATGAAAGTCACGGTCCGACATATGGGTAAAGTGGCATTGTATTTATTTCATATTAGATGTCTCAACAAATGTAGCTTTGACAGTAATGCCTTCATTGCAGCACGTTCCACTTGTGCCACTTCACCCATAATGCTATTTTATCATTCTGTTAAACAAAATTCGACTTATTAGTCAACTTATTCCATAGTACCCTTAATGGCATCTCCTAAGCCTTTATTGATTTCTGTGTTCAGTGCAATGAGCAAAGCACCAAATGCAAAGTAAATCATTCATAGCAGTTAGAATCTATCTTGTATCGGTCTGGCTAAGACTGCATACACATATCTACGTTTAGACATGTGTTTTTAATTAAAATGAATGGAAATGCATGAAATGTGCATTAACACAAATTTGTGCACGTTCCAATGCATGTTGCAATGCACTGTGCACTGCTCATAAATGTACATTACAATGTGCACTGATTGTATTTTTACTGATTTCAATGGAAACTCATGTACGTTAAATGCAGAGAGGTGAATGGGCCCTAAAGTTATATGAGTTCTAATTGATTGCATTCAGTTGACGGTTCGGCTCCAATCCATCTACCAGCCCCATAGACGCCTATGGGGCTAAACTGTGGAGACAAGGATGATGAATTAAAAATTAATGCATGTAAAACCACATGCCAACATGCATTCCCTCCATATTTATATGTTTTTGAACATTCGTTACAATGTGCATTGACTTGCATTTTTCTGCTTTTCAACTTAATTCAATGGGTATGCATGTGCTTTAAAACAGATAACTGTAAATGGAGCTTTATTGTTAACTATGTATATGAGGGGCTACCTAACCATTAAGGGTTTTTTAATCTAAAGTTTGTAAAATCACAATGTAACATGTGTGCCAGCTTCAGGCCTATTCACATTCGTGAATGGGGCCCGTTGCATGAGTTTCACAAATTTCTCCGTGAGATTCAGGCAATCTGCTGCAGACAGGAAGTGCTGTACAATACAATGACAGATGCCATCGCCCACAGCTGTTCACAGGCCGTTCATATGTAATCACACGTGCTGTGTTTACCTGCAGACAACCACACCTGGATGCAGACTGTAAACGCAGCATGTGTGATTACATGTAAACGGCCTGTTAACAGCAGTGGGTGTCATTGCATGTATAGCGGCTCCTGTCTCTCAGCGATCCAGCCTCAACTGTGAATGGGGCCGTAGAGCTTTCCTTCTTCTGATGTTTTTTTAGCAACTTGAAATTGTTATTGAAGGACAGCTCTTTTGAAATAAGCTTTTATTTGTTCCCATGGCAGAACAGAACCAGCAGTGTTAATGGCAAATCTCTGAATCATATTTTTAAAGGTGCATTTTAGGATGCTTTTTTCTTGCCAGTAGAAATACAATCCAGCATGTACTCATGAATGGCTCCCTGTCATTTCTGCCTTTTGAATTTGTTCACTATATCATTGAGATAAAATCGAACCCGTGCAGCAGTATTGTAAGGCTTCCTAACAAGACAGTGGAAAGAGCAGTGATGATGTGAAAAGTGAAGTAGTCTTCAGCAAGCAATCAGGTTTTAGTTTGCAGTAGTCATATCAACTAAGCACTGATCTCTGTAAAATTTCTATGGCAACCTGCATGTTACTTGTGCTTCTGTGATGTACTGAAGCAGCATATAAAAGTGTCTCTGTGTGTAGGAGGCAAATTAGCTGCAACTGAAGGAGGGTCCATCAGGGAAAGTGGGGTCTAAATCCTGAAAGACGTTTATATTCTCTTCCACCTCCATACCTTGTTCTTTGTTTGTTATTGGTCATGGTATCCAATCATGTGCAAGAGAAATAAAAAACAAAAAGCATTTTTCCTGCACTTGACTGGATGATTGAAGTGAAGCTTCACTTTATTTACTAAACTAAGCAAGCATTTGCAGGGGAGGGGCCAGTCCATGATGGTGGAGAAATGCTATTAGTAAGCGCTCTTGCTCCAACACCTGGCCCTGCCAAATACTGAATCCTTCTCCACCTCTGTAATAAGCCTTGCTTTCACATGGAGGCACCCACAAACACCAAGGAGAAGAGAGGCAACAATGAAAACCTCTCACTCTGCTACCGCAGCCCTTCTCTTGATGGGTTCATTTGGCAGTACCGCACTGCAGAGGGCCATGATACAGTCAGGCAGAGCAGCTTTCAGTCCAGGGCAGCCCCAGCAGCAGGAGACCACAGGAGTGAAGGGGAAAGCACCACAGATTCCCTAACAGTGCTGTCTGTTGTCCACTCTGCTCTGCGTCATCTCCCTGTAATTTGCATTTGCTGCTGATGTTTTATTATTTATACTGTACACAATCCTCAACTAACTCTACCAACACACACGGTCACATGCATGAGTTCCACAGATATGCTCAGCTCTCAAACTTCAAAATTAACTTAACAGAATCCAAGATACTAAATAGAGAGATCTCCCCTTCTAAATCGGCCCACCTAGAAACACAGTTCATGCTCACCTGCAGAGAATGCACACTGAAATACTAAATAAAAAACTATATGGAGTTGTTTAAACAAAATTCCAGGTTCGATACAACCATACCTTAAACAATCTAAGCAATATGGCCAAAACTGTCTCTGTCTGGACGTATTGGCATTATTAAAATGAATGCACTGCCCCACATTTTGTTTGTTTCAAATGTTACCAATATTGCTTCAGTGGGTGGAAGTTGAAAAAGCTTTGGCAGGAAAAAAATATGGCACAATACTGGTTTGGAAGCACAAATCCTGCAGAAACCTGCCCTCTCATTGGTGCACAAAGTGTTTCTGGCAGCTACACATGGAAGCCCCCTGGACTACTTGGCACAGTGGGAAAAGAAATTATCCCACACTCTCTCTGACAAACACTGTTCTTTTTTTAAATTACACCTCTTCTATAAATACAAATATATCAGAGAGTAATTTTAAACGCCTAACTCAGTGGTACAGAGATCCAGTGCGTCTAAGTTGATTGTATACCAAGACCTCACAACTCTCTTGGGGATCTGGACTAGAACTGGGGACCGTCTCCCACATTTGGCAGCAGTTCTCATTAATTAAACCTTACTGGGTACAAGTTATAAACTTATTAGCAAAAGTCACTATAACCATCCCACAGGACTCCTGGGTCCTCTTATTCTACAACACACCCCTTTCTCCTTCTTAATATAAGAAGCCTTTGCTCTCACGCCTCTAAATGTGGCTAAGAGCCTAATTCTAAAGTATTGGAAAGCTTCTAAACCACCATCAATAGTGGAGCAGATACTGAGAGCTGTTATGATATATCTGATGGCATATATAACAATTCTTCAAAGAGCTGATTACGACACATACTACAAAACTTGGCCAGGCTGGCTAGACTTTAAGAATTTAGACTCATGTAAATCTTTCCTGGAGACAGCTTCAGGCCCTTATACTACAATAGACTTTGATACATGACACTATAATCATAATAAAACACTGGTCTTAAAATCAGGGGTGACTTTCATGCATGACATGCTTGATGGGCGAGCAGAGGACAATGATCTCATGCAACTTATTTCACAAATGCACCATACTGCATTATCCTGCAGGGAACAAAAAGGCTTTCCTTGGAGATCGCACAAGATCCCTGGGGAAAAGGCTTTCTTTTTCAACAGATGATCAGTCGTATGGCACATGTGCGAGATGAGGTGCATTATGTCATGTGCCTCATGTCATGCATGCAATGTATGACATTAAAATCAAATGTAAAAAAACAAACTTTTCTTTCTAGAGTCTTGCAGATTCTTACAGTTAGGACTCGAGATCTCCTCAGAAGGCACTGGTGATGTAGCCTCCCTAAAAGGGCAACTGTGAGGCTCTGTATATGTCACCAGTGCCTAAGAAAACCAGGAAGTGGGAACCCAGTAAAGTTAAATAAGAGCAAAAATATTTAATTTTGTTATTTCAATTTTGTTAGGATAATTTACCATCCACATTGAGAGCTGCATGCTGATATAAATTATTGTGAAAGGGGGTAAAGGTCTGCTTTAAAGTGACATTAAACCCTCAGATTTTTTAACATAAACCAATACTGTAATGTGTGCCTTACTGTAATCCATGGTAGTTTCCCTTCTCTTTGCTGCTCTTCCTTTTAAATCCTCATGTCTTTTCATGCTGGGGGAGAACTTCCCTTTGCAGCTGACTGCCTCTTCATGTAGTGCTGGCTCAGGTTGCAAACCAACACACAGACACCATATATCCATTCCTGAGACAAGGCAATCTGCTGCTAAACAGAAGTTCTGCCCAGCATGAGAACAGATACAGATTTAAAAGGAAGAGCAGCAAAGAGAAGGGAAACTACCATGGATTACAGTAAGGCACACATTACAGTATTGTTTTATGTTAAAGAATCTGAGGGTTTAATGTCACTTTAATGTAACTGTTTACATATTGCTCTCCATATTTGTATTGTAGTTTATGTGAAAAATGTTAATAAAACTTTATCAGAAGAAAGAAATTAACATTCACTTTGTTTATTGAACAATCAATTCTCCCTTAGCTTCAGATCTCAATGCTTAGGCTGTATTTTAGGTTTCATCAACAAACAAAGGAAGTTGTAAAAAAGCCTGTGTTGTAAAGTCAGCACCTTTTATTTACAGCTCATAGCACTGACACTGTTATTTATTAACAGTAATGCTTTTACTGAATACATGACTCTACAGCTAACTAATTAATATGGATAATTAAGTCTGTTAAATTGTCTAGTACACATTTATTATTTGCTCTGAAAGCCTAAAAATACAAACACACTTGAACGTGTCAAGCTCTCTGCAGCAGCGGGGAACACCTGTCCTGGTCTGTCATTCTTATCACTTATTAGTAGCATCTTATCACATATTAGTGGGCTCTTATCACTTGCTAGTACTGTCTTATCACTTAATAACAGAGTGTGTGCTAAGAATAGCTGGCATTGTGCTTAGGGCAAACCAGTGGTCAAATTAATGTAAGATAGTATGTATGACATACTGATACTGTCCAATTAGCATAGGCTAAGCCTTTCGGGTTAGCGCATCTCACAGATACTAGTTAAACTGAAGAGTGAGATTACTGAACATGCAATTGAAAGATTATTAAAGTGTATATTACCCTTACAATTATTATTCAAGTTTTGCATTCCTATTTTATTAAACTGTAGCGTCATCTGCCACTATACTGTCTTTGCATTCCTATTTTATTAAACTGTGGCTTCATCTGCCACTATACTGTCTTTGCATTCCTATTTTATTAAACTGTGGCTTCATCTGCCACTATACTGTCTTTGCATTCCTATTTTATTAAACTGTGGCTTCATCTGCCACTGTACTGTCTTTTCCTACCAAATACCTGGTTATCCTGCCAGTTCCCCTATCCTTAAGGTGCCCATACACTGCTCGATTCTCGTACGAGAATCGGGCGAAATCCTGCGATCGCACGAGAATCGAGCAGTGTGAACGAAGACGTGCGACCGTTTCTACTGTACGGTCGCACGTCTTTTGTCGAACCAACATGCTCGAAAACCCGCCGAGAATCGTACGATTGTCGGCGGGTTTCTAGCATGCTCGTCCGATAGCTGCGGAACGGGTCGCTGTGCGCACGCGCACACTGCCCGTTCTGCATTGCGGTCATCGGAAGCCCGCCCCCCCTCGATGATCGCAAGTACGATCTGCCTGTCCAAGGTGGGCAGATCGTACAAGCTTTCAATAATCATACGACCATCGCAAGACAAAAGTCTTGCGATGGTCGTAAGGTGTATGGGCACCTTTATGCTGCATTCTGACCAAGCCAAGAACAGAAACAGATTTCTACTGGATTGGTCAGTTTACATCCCTGAGCTTGCTGATGGATGCTTAGCCGGCACATGGCGTGACTGTAGTCCCATAGTCAGAGTTAAGGCCACGTCCCTAACGTCATTCACCTGCCCATTCTTAGGCAGTGGAGACCCTGCACTAGGGAAGAGATAAGGGCATTGAAGCTGTGCAGTCACATGACCATGGACTAAAACTCAGAAAACGAGGTTAATAAAGAAACATTTTAAAGGACTTTTTTTTAAAGCTGTAGCATGGATGTTTTATGAGGATGCTGTCATTTGTCAGTGCCTTCATGTTTTTTCAAGTATTGAAAGAGAAAGTCCACTTAAAAATTGTGAAAAATGAATAAGCATATAAAATTGCTGCATACACCATTTTGTCATTTAATGTTATAAAAAATTACCTTTCCATTTAAAACTGCAGCTTCTTTAATTTTCTCAAACTAAAAATATTCAGTGCAAAACGGTGACTTGGAAGCATTCTGTACACAGAACGCCCCCAGAAATGTTACTTCCTGGTTCTGTTGCTGACTTATTTTTCCAGAAGTCAGCACTAAGGTAGGCATACCCTGCAATAGGAATTTCATTTTTGGGGAGATACTCCCTAAGGGTTAATTACTACTAAAGGGATGCTGAAACTGCATCTTTGCTCATTTCAACACGGAAACTCCACCAGCTGATTATAATTAACCCAGACACTCCAATTCAGCAATCAGTCTGGAAAGGACATGCTGCAACAAACAGCTATTTCTTCAGAGCCACTCAGAGAGGATTGATTTTTTTCTCAACAAAAGATTAGTTTCCCTTTAAGTAAGATAGTCAACAAGATAAGTATAAGCATTGTCATAGTACTCTGATTTTGCATTTTAAAGATTCAGTCGTAAACAGCTTCACACTTTTTTCATCAGATATATTTTAGGGCCAAATGCACGAGCATGCTCTTGTATCATACCTGTATATTGATGTTCTGTACAGTTAACCATAATGAGAGCTTTATAGCCAGAGAACAATAATGAGCTATGATATGTTGCCTATAAGCAGAGCTTGTCATTGACCTCATCATTACATTGTACGATCTTCCAGACATTTCTCCCAGGCATGGGTACACATGAAATGAAGGGGGAAGATCAGGACTTTCTGTGAGAGATAATTAGCTCTTGTGATGTTCTGACATGGCCATTATTACTCAGATGTTAATTGCTTGGTTATCAGAAAAGATGCTCATATTGGTGGCATACTGAGCTGTTTCTGGTCTGTAAAGTCAATGACCCAGACAAGTCTGTTATAATCTGAAATGGCAGGTATTTGTTTTCCTTCTGATTACAACATTCACTTTTCTTCTGAATGAGTGCTATCATGTGTTATAAATTGGTGGAAAGTCATCATCTACGACAGGGGCGCCCACTATTTTTCGTCTGGAGATCTACTTTTCAAATGACGAGCTCATTGAGATCTACCAACGAAAAAACACCTGCATTCAGGAGCGGGAGGGAGCCTGCATTAGTGCCTGTGTTCCAGTCCAGTGCGATCCGCAAAAATGCTGCAAGCACTATTTTTGCAGATCGCACTGGACCGGAATGCAGGCACTAATGTGCCTGCGTTCCGAGTGCGGGCGATCGCACTGTGGGCGATGCCATTGACTTCAATACAGCTCCACACCCCCTCCCGCACCGGAACGCAGAGAGTCGGCCATTAGAGTGCATTCCAGTACATTACAGGTCCTGGCGTCCTGTCCTCCCGTGGTGCTCGTGTGGCCGACGTTGCACATGGGGTGTCCTGCACCTTTCCATCTGCAGCGTCTGACACATTCAGCCGGCAGCCGCATGAGCACCACGGGAGCATAGCCGTAGCCAGCTCCTTTTGCGCCTGAGGCAAGGAAAAAAAACAAAGTTTTTTAAATTTATTTTTTACTATTTTTATTTTATTTTCATTATATATTTTTATTTATTTTAAATGTTCATAATTTTTTTTTAAAACTCTTGGGGGGGCTTCGGGGAAATATTAGGGGTCTAAAAAGCCCCCTGATATTTCCCTTTTAAAATAGAAAAAGAAATTGAGGACACAAAGTCCTCAATCTTTTTTTCTGCAGCCTCTATTCTAAATGAATGGAAAGCACAGAGGCTTCCCATTCATTAAGAAAATATTTTACTATCAAGCTGTTTCTGAATGGGGAGGAGCCTCTGTACAGAGTGCTTCTCCCCATTGAGAAACTCATGAATGAACAGGAGGTGATGTAAATCACATCCTGTTCATTCATTTATAACTGGGGACACATAGTACTATGTGTCCCCAGTTATTTACAAACACTGGAGTGATCAGCCGATCGCTCCAGTGTTTGTCCTACACAGAGGATTGGTACATACTAGTGACATGTACCGATCCTCTGCCGCTCGTCCACGCACAGGGGGGCTGCAACTTCTCTGGATCCTCCTGCTCTCCTGGGCAGAGGGGGATACTACGAGCCGGGGGGGGGCGGAGCCGCTGTGACAGAACGGACGAGCAGTGAGGGGAGAGAGAGGCGCCGGCTGTCAGATCCTGGCCGAGCGTCTCTCTCTCTCCTCACTGCTCTGCATTATTTAGTGACAGCGGCTCCGTCCTCCGCCCTCCCCCGCCGCCGGTTCCTTCACTTCTTCTCGGATCCCCGCTGGGGAGAGCAGCGGGGATCCAGAGAAGCGGCGGGAGGAGAGGACATGGCGATCTACCAGTGATCGCTACGCGATCACTGGTAGATCGCGATCGACCTTGTGGGCACCCCTGATCTAGGAACTTGAAAGCTCCAAGTCTTTGATACCATTCACATGCATCTGGCTCAAATGTATTCTTTCTGCCCCCCTCCCTTCTTTGTCTTGTCTTGCGCTGCCTCTTATCCTACTGCATTGGACTGGCTAGCCTTAAAGTGTCACTAAACTCTGGAGTTAAATCTTAAAAATGCGTTCAAGTACCTTAACTACTAACAAAAATGTATCTTATTTGTGTATCACTCGGCTGTAGATCCTCAGATCATCTCTGAATTGGTGCTGGCACTGTCCTTCCTTCTGGAGAGTGGCTACTTTTGTTCCCCATGGTCCCTGTGTGTGTTGTAAAGTAGTCACCACTTCACGCTCACTCCCTTGATGGACTTCAATAGCAATTAATAAACGAAACGTGATATTGTAGTCCATAACGGGAGTGAGCTTGGAGCGGGGGCTTCTTTACAACACACACAGGGACCATGGGGAACAAAAGTAGCCACCCTCCAGAAGGAAGGACACAAATACACAAATACACAAATAAGATACATTTTTGTATATAGTTAGGGTACTTGAATGCATTTTTAAGATTTAACTCCTGAGTTTAGTGTCACTTTAAGGTCAATATGTGGGGCACAGCAGGTGTGCTGCCTTGCTCTTCCAGCCAGCAAGGGGAGAATTTTTCCTGCACAGTTTAATGGTCCTGTTGCTGGTGAATTCTATCCATTAATATGATTGCATGTGTGACAGCAGCCTGAGTAGGTGAATAGTAACTACTTAATACATTTTTCCAGCAGCAAAAATACACAAATTGTGGAGAGACAGCATCAATGAGTACAAAATGGGATTGGTCTGGGAGGCAGGAGGGCAGTCTAGGACCTCACATTATACATGGCAATGATTTACTAACACTCAGCAACACGTTTCTTGAGTAGGTGTGTGCTAATCTAGACCAGAGCTAAGGCGGCTATGCAGAAATCCAGCACTTTTACCTGTTTTTGTGATAAAACACATATCAAAAATGTTTAATTCAGCAAGAATACATTGCTAAATTGTTTTTGTAAACTTTAATACTTGTCAAAAAACAAACTAAAAACATATTTGGAGCGTCTCTACAGTTTCATCAATAGATTTTAGAGCAGAAAAGGTGTTATAAAATCATCCTTTCCTATGACACTCATGACAGTGAGTGTCAGTAAAATACCAGTATTCAGTAGGGGGCAACCAAAAAGTGTGCACAAAACAGTTTCCTATTGCTTTATACAACATAATGCATATACTGGGTCAAATTTCACGTTATAGGGACAGATCCTTATTTAAATGTCTACTTCCTGCACAAGTCAAAAAGCACAAAGGACTATGGTCTATTCACAAAGCTGCCGAAGGATCTGGCCGTAGCTTCGGCCGATCCTTCGGCTAGCTTCGGCATCAGGACCCCTTCGGTTCAGGAGAACCGAGGGGGTGCTGTACGGGCTATTCACAATAGCCCGTACAGCTCCCATGCCCGCACCCCTTTAAATGTCACATCTTACCCGATACCCAGTACTTCTTGGGTGATTTAAATATTGTTTCAGAATGGGACTTTACAGGGTAATTAAATACATTTTTATAGCAGAATGTTTCTCGTATGGTGCAATGTTAGCGCTTGCTTGACTATTCTACCTTAATATTTATAATATATGTTCACTCTCTGGTGCCCTTCACCGTAAAACTCTGCACTTTCCATTACAATAAGTTATGGATGTTTATGCAGTTTATTAAAATTGTTGAGTCAAATTGTGGAATGCACAGTGAGGAAGGAAAGGAAGAAAGGAAAAACACTGTATATATACAAACACAGAAACCTTGCCCATATGTTATCTTTTATTGACTACTATTGAGTTAATAAATCCAGACTTGTGTAACTTTCTGAAGTGCAGGTTACATAGTAGCCCATCTCTAAATAAGACTGAACACACATACCAGACTGGTGCCATAATTCTTTTTCCTACTTGGTCATTGCGTGTGCAGCATAAAACTGTTTTGTTATCTACTGAATGTGTCACTTAGCCAAGATGTCACAAGGTTGTAATAACTCTGTAGGGGCCCCTGACCTTTAGCAGTAGGAAAGGTCACCATACACAAATTTGGCTATTGCAAATTGAAATAGTCAATAGGAATCTAGCAATGCATTCCAATGGCCAAATTTTTTTTTCCCTTTCTATTCTGACACGGCTCCGTGTCAGAATAAAAAAAAAAGAAACTGCAGTGTTTCTCTCCTTGGTGGCCGGGAGCGGGAGAGTTTGCTGTTTGGAGATCAGTGTCCCTGGTTAGTAGGTAACCAGGGACGCTGATCTCTCTGCAAGTGGCCGGAGCCAGCCGTAACATCACGGCTGGCTCCGCTCCGCCCAGCTGTCAGCGCAGGCATATGCGTTCGGCTCGACTGAGCTGCTCGGCAACGTTCGGGAGCTGTACGGGCTATAGTGAATAGCCCATACAGCACCCCTTCTGTTCTGCTGAACCGAAGGGGTCCTGGGGCCGAAGCTAGCCGAAGGATCGGCCGAAGCTACGGCTAGATCCTTCGGCAGCTTCGTGAATAGACCCCCTTGTCTTTGGTACCTGAAAGCCTCCCTATAAAAGGGTGGGCTCCCAGCAGCCATATTGTCAGTGTTTATTGGAGCTAATTAGAGAAAGCTGACTGTGCTATGCAGTTCTATACTGTACAATACTGTGCTATACAGTGCTATACCGGGCTATACTTGGTTATACACTGCTGCACAATGCTATACAGTATTATACAGTATTATTCAGTAGACATGTGCACCAGCTAAAAATTTGTTTAGTTTCGTTTCATTTTGATTCGGATTTTGCATTATTTCCTTTTTTCGGATTCGGGTCCGAAATTAAATTAGTTTCGGAATTCGGATTCGAACGAAATCGTTTTTTGGACGAAATTTCATTTTTAGCAGTAGTCCGGTCGAAATTTTGTTTATGGACGAAATTTCGTTGCAGCAAAATGACATTAGGGGAAAAAAAAAATCAAATTTTCTTTTTTTTTAGTTTGCAGAAAATGGAGAAGAAAAAAAAGCGTGAGGTTCCCCCACAATTCATACCAGACCCTTTAGGTCTGGTAGGAATGTTAGGAGGGACCACCCCAAGTTAAAACACAAAAAAAGTGTGTGGCGTTCCCCCAAAATCCCTACCAGACCCTTTAGGTCTGGTAGGAATTTTAAGGGGGAACGCAAGCCCCAAAAAATGGGGAAAAAACATGGGGTCCCCCCTAACAGTCCTATCAGACCCTTGATCCGAGCACTGGCCCAGCATGGCAGGAAAGTGGGGGGACGATCGAGCGCCCCCCCCTCCCTGCGCCTTACCAGGCCACGTGCCCTCGGCATTGGGAGGGTGTCCCCATGCCAATGGGGACAAGGGCCTCTTACCCACAACCCTGACCCGGTGGTTGTGGGGGTCTGCGGGCAAGGGGGCTTATTTGCATCAGGGTACCCCTTTAAATAAGGGTGCACCCAGATGCCGCCCCCCCTTGTGAATGAGTAAGGGGTACTTGTACCCCTACCAATTCACTAAAGGGTTAAATCAAATAGTTAGTAATAAGTCCAGACTTTTGATAAAATCCTTTGATTGAAAAAAAATTTTTTTTTTACTTTTCCTTTAATTAAAAAAAAATGGCTCCATCGATGTAATCCAGTGTCAATCACGGTGCAGGACCCCCGCCGATGCGCCGCAATAACAAAAGTCCCGCCGCACGACGCCCATCCAAACCCGACAAAAACTCACCGCAAAATGACGTTCAACCCGAAAATAAACAGATGGGCGGAGCGAGCCGTGAGTGTCTGCTATCTCTTGATGAGCAATCTTCTGTGAGCCTCTAGTATGGATCTTGCCATGGCCTACTAGCAGACAGATTGGTTGAAACTTAATATACTGTAGTGACCTGGAAGATGTCAGAAGACTAGATCTGGCCCTGCCTCCATTTCAATATTTTAAGCTATCTTTCACAACTGCCAACCAGTAGTCAACACAAATAAACAGAACACATATACAGTGTTATTTTACCGTAATACACATAACTGGCAAAAAAAAACTTACACCATATTTATGACAAATAATAGAAAACCCTAGATTTTTATTACCATTTTTCAATAAATACAAGTGAATGAACAAACATTTCTGGCATTCTAAGAGAGAAAATATTTTTATATGAGCACAAGCTATACAACAAGCTTCCCTCTGTAAGTCTATGATCATATCTGAAATATCTAGTTCTAGCACATATACTGTACAGTACAAAGCTGTCCTATCATTAAGCCAAAATGTGTTGATGACCTGAGCACAAGTAAAAGATACATTTCCATAAACTTCTATCATTAATATCAACTATGATGAATATCAATACTTTGGGATGACTAACTATTTCACTAGTGTACTGATCCAGGGAATAAAATACAGAATTTAGGACCTCTGCAATCCAGAATCTACTGTCATGACCAATGGTAGTCACCTTGCTTTGTGGTCCCTAGGCAAAGGCCATCCAGGTATCTTTCTGCAACAGTAAGCAACGGCCATATCATTTCACTCTGTCCTCACACTGCCTGTAATGATTAGTATTACAGTAGCTGTGCGTTTTTTTTACAAGTAAGCATTACTTTTAATAGCTATAGATTATTTACTATTTTGTTTCAGTTTATTTATAATTTACTCCTTTACTTACATTGCAATATATATTTTTGATGGGTTTTTTTTATGTGTTTATTTGTTTGGGGAATGCAGAGTGATAAAAAAGAAGAGCAACATAAATGGAACATTATTTGTTCCGTAATGAAAATAAGGGATGTTGCTGGTGATAATGTTCAATACCAATATCATCCTTTTAACTATAATTTCAGACGTTGGAATATATAGAAAAACAAATGATTCAGTTGTCCTAAAAACTTGAAACAGACTTCATTTTGGAATAAATTGTACTCTTTCTGAAGTGCAAAGCAGCCGTCTCTAATTTACTTAATGCAAGAAGGAAGAGAGGAGGAACCAATGTGGCATACCAGACATAGGACTGGTGTTTTAATGTATAGGGTGCTGTGGGCATGCAGGCTCTTTGGCAGTCTGATATTAATCTATATTTCCTTTATTACCAGGCAGGTGCTTCTAGGCAAGGGCTTCCACTTCCACTAATGAGCTTCCAATCACCCTTGCCACTAGGCGGTCGTGTTGGAATTAGGGAAAATTATGTGCAGCTTAGATGAGGGGGTAAGTTGCCATTTACATTTACTTTTTCCACATTTTGGACTCGGGGTACCTCAAGATTTTGCTTACTTTTAAAGGGTTCAGTGACTGGAAAAAAGTTGAGGAACTCTGACCTAGAAGTATATAGCAATCTTTGTTGAGAAGATACTACAGTTCTTTCATGGTACACTCTATTTCAATTATTATTTTTGCCTTTCTAAAGGAGGGATATGCTTATGGGCAATGAAAGTATATTTATTTCTAAACGTCTGGTTAAAGCAAGCACAGATTTTTCCAGTTTTGATTATAAAAACATTTTTTTGTCTTTACATCTATTCATAACCTTTTTTTTCCCTTTGGGTTGTGTGCTCTGAGCTGCAGGGAATATTGCTTTGCAAACTCCTGGCATAGTGTCATGTAGACAAAGGCTGAGCAAAAAAATGCTGAAACTAAATATCAAGCTACAATGCTGAGCCTCCTCGAGAAAGGCACTCCAGACGGAAGCTTGTGGGAACGCACTGGCAGCACATCCAGAATCCTTTGTGTTAGTTACATAGCATCACGCTGACTGGACACAGATCTCTGCAAAAGATGTAACAGCTCTGTGTACAACAGGGAAGCATAAAGGAATTGTGATAGGCTGCCAAAGAAAACGGACAGCTTTTACAACTTTGTCAGCGGGCCATGCAGCTCAGGCACATGGTGCGAAGTACAATTTACACCTCTTAACAGGACTGGAAGTTTCATACAAAAATCCTGAACCGCAGTATAACAAATATGCCTGTTTACAGAACAAAATACAACCAACAAAAGCGTCCAGTCTAATTTTGTCTTTAACAGATCTGACTACAATAAACACAGGGGGTAAGTTGTGGTTTACCATTACATTATACATTACGCACTTTGCCTTTCTAAACAACTTTTCTTTATATATTGCACAAACATTCTTGTATACACACAACACAAATACGCACCACGCATGCCCAGACAACAAGCACAAAAATCCTCCTAATGTCAAAAGACTTTTCAGCATATAATAGTAATTGATCTTAGGTTATGTTTCTGAAAGTAATAAACTGAAATTTCCAATCCCAGTATGAAGCTATAGTTTAAATCCCCCAAGGATGCCCTTCAAACAGAGAAGTTCACAGAAGCACTGAAACCGTGGGATGTGGTGCTGGTAACATTTGAATGCAGTTTCCGTATCTGATGGGATTAAAGGGATCCAGAACTGTGTAAATCATGTTCACCTCTGTGTCCCCATCTACAATGTTGTAGCCTAGAATTCCCAACAAAAGAGACATTCCAAACCACATAAACTTAAACTGATAGGCCTGCAGTTATGTCTGGGCCTTATCAAATATAGTGGAGCACTATATAGAATGATGTGCTATTAGTAATATCTTAAATATAATAAATCCCACAAATACAATCCTACAAGCCTAAAATGTGCAGTATATAAAACATGCCAAACTTGCAAAGAGTAAACCATGTGCTAAAAATACACCAATTTAATTTGACTTCAATA
>NW_017306629.1:499368-528841 GCF_000935625.1 Nanorana parkeri
AATTCTTGTATGTGAATTAATCCAAATGTCTATTCACGAAGATATAACAAAATGCTCCAAGGTTATTCTTTCACCAAACTGCTATCACTAAGTTAGTGCCCTGTAGAGTGCCGCTCACCTTGAAATCAGACCTTCACAATAAGTCTTATAGCGCTGGTCCTCTTTTGTTTAAATTAGCCCAGGCTGGGATCTAGCCAATTGCAAACCACTTGTGGTGACTCTCTTATTCATCTACATCCATACTTCGATGTAAGCAATGCCGTATTAAATTAGCCCAAAATAGGAGAAGTCCAAGCCACAGTGCACACTGTAATATTACAATAAAACCTTTTATTTATAAAATCTATGCACATAAAAAGAAGATATATCTATCTCAAACGCAATAATAGCCATAATAGGGGTAGGCACACCACCAGATCAGTCTAGAGTGAACGCCAATCTTTCCCTTGTTGTTCCACCTTCCTTTGTATCACAACCTCATGTCTGGGCCTTAGCAATCTGTAGGAAAAGCCTAAGCATCCAGGGGATCACTGTATTCAAGATACATACTACAACAGCCAAAGGCATTTTGGAACTGGCACTTGCTAATTGAAGAATGGAGGGTAGAGTAATTAAAGCCTTTTAACCACCTGGCCTAGTCCACCATTCCACACAATCTGGACCTCTTCTTTAGCATTCTGAGGGTAAACTAAACTTGTCTTGAGAAAAATACTGCAGATGCCATTCCTATCCTCCTTCTGGCTGTTTTGCTGACCCACTAGCTTAAACACTTACTGATTCACACGTCCTTATCAGTGTACTGATGAGTAGTTACTCAAAACATTAAAACAAGAGGGTCAACTTGAGAGCCAGGCAACTAACATTTTCAGAATAAAAGCTCAACAAATCCAAGTTTCTCTCATGACAGTTTCCCTTTAGAGACAACTATATTGCCATATATCAGATAACAACCGACAGATGACCTTGTTAGGGTCAAGAAAAACATTGACATAATCCAATGATTCCTTATTTATGTTTTTGTGAGAAAAGGCCATATTTTGGGGGTTTTGTATAAACATATAATAAAGTGCGAGGTAACATTTAAAGTGTTAAACATGGTGCTATACCAGTTGTCTTCAATTAACTAAAAACCTACTTAGGTACTACGCAAAAATGAGCGATGCATTGACTTTATTTAATAACAGTACAAGAGCAATATTATGCAGTACCCAATCAGCTATAAATATCTAGTGTTCTAATGCTGTCTGCTACACGAAAGCTTATTTCTGTTTGAATTCTGTAGATTATTACGCATCGCTTCATTTAACATCATGGTATTAAATAAACAACCCCCTCCCATTACGCTATTGTATGACTGCCTGTAAACATCTGTATGGAAGATGAATGTTTGCCTTGATGACCTTGAAATACAACAGTGAAAGAAGTCGGTCCCTGTAGATTTTGATCCATTGCCCCTGAGACCTTTGGATCTGTCATTGTGTATCTACCATCAATTCTGCCATACACAGGTTGCATTAATATTCAGTCAACAGGTTTGTAGATTGTAAACTGCGCCTGGAGTGTTGCCGAGATCTGGTGAACAGGGCATTGCAGCTTCAGAATCTCATTATAATACTAACAAATCTGACAGAATGTTAATGAATCATAAGCCTGACAGTTTCAGCAGCAAAACAGATGACAGTGGCATTCGCTCAATATTTCAGTCAACATTCAGGCAGCCCATTGCACTTACCTTTGTTAATGTCCTTGCAGCTCTTTCTTGGATTAAACTGGAAAAGGACCCAATGCATTAGGTCCTCTGCATTTACCAGAAAGACAGGACTTGTGATGGTTGTCCTTTAAGTGTCTCTAAACATGGTTTGCATAGCTGGATATCAGCTTATCTATTCTTTTGTGCATTTGCTTCCATACATGGATCTGTTCCCAACAGTAACTCCATGCTGTCAAAATGTAACTATCTGGAAGCTTTCAGCTTCATCCAACACATAGATAAAAAGGAAAGCCTCCGTTTTTATTTGGCACCTATTCTACTATAGCCTCACCGATTTTCTCTACAGTTACAATGAATATATTGCATCTTATAAATCACTTTTGTGTCTGCGGATGTATTTTAGGATGCAAGTCGTATTGTGGTATTTGGCTGTAGATGGTATCGTATAAAAAGGAAGTGTTGCTTGCTAACCAGGTTAAACTCACTAGATTTGCTAACACTCAAAAGACAAGCTCTCATAAAAAGCTTCATAGGTTACAGGGAGTAAATCCCAATATAAAACAAAAGCATATTGAGTAATGCATGAGGATTGATTTACTAAATGCAAATAAAAAGGCACTTTGCAAAAGATTTTGCACAACCCGTTTATGTTTGAACGTGTATATGGAAAAAAAAAATGCAAAACGACATAAAACAGTAGGCATAGACAACTGAATTAATTCAAACAAGTAAAATAAGTTTATATAAGCGTCATATTATTAGCATCATAGTTCATTTTAAATTTTTGCACGGTGTGCTGCACACCATCAAGGCTATATTAAAGGGAAACTATCAAGGTTTGCAGAATGCAGATCGGCAGGATTTCTATGACAGAAAAGATTATGTAAGTCTTTTCTGCCATAAAAGCTTTTTGCTGCCACTCAGCAGTTTTTGTTTCCTGTACACCTTGTACTGTGCAGAGACTCACCATGCTGAGATGAAGTAACTGCCGTCTGCATGCGTTGGGTTACGTCATTGGGGCCAGGCCCATCAACGGGCTGAAAACTCAAATCCCAGAAGAAGACCAGGAGGATGATGGAGGTGCCGGCGAGGAAGGAGTGCAGTTTTTTAAACTTGTTATTTAATTTATTTATGACTAATTCTTTATTACTTTTCTGCAGCTCATGCACAATGAAAAGGAGGTAAAACAGGAAAAATGGCAAAAATCCAGTCTATAACATTCAAATATCAATATGGACATTTGATGAAGAGTTCTTCATAAAAACCAGTAGGAGCATTCACAATATCATAGACTGAAGGCAGGAGTGTGGGATTAATAAATGAGACATCTTAAGGGACCTAAACGAGGATCTCTATCAGAAGATCTTTGCTTTCCCCGACTGCTGCCATAGGTGTACCTGGCAATTGAGGAAGGATATGACATGAAACAGCTCAAACTGTGTATGTCTTGTATTGGAGTATAGGATAGGAGTTTTGGGAAAGGGAGGGAGGGAAAAAAGAAGGGAGGTGAACCAAAGAGGGGCAGGCAGGCAGGGGTCCCTCCAAGAGGGAAGGGGGGTTGGCATTGGTTGCTCAAAGGGGGGAGAATGTTGCTGGGCACCAAAGTCTCCCATCTCTATATTGCCAACAGCACAGTGTTGCCCTGGCAAGATAGTCAGATTAAACGTTTAAATTGTTAAGAAAAGCACAGACATCTTACCAATATAATCTCTCTGGTATCTACCAAAAACTGAAATATTCGTTTTGTGTGGACTGACATTTTAAAGAGACACTGTCATACTAAACATTTAACAAAAGGAGCTCCCCAAAAGAAGACAATGGGGTCTATTCACAAAGCTGCCGAGGGCAGCCGAGTGAATGACCGGTCAGAAGTGAAGTGAGCAGAACACTGTTCGGCTATTCACTTCAGGCTGGTACGGCTGATTTCAGCCGTACATCGGCTGAAATCAGCCGTACATCGGCTTGCTTCGTGTGGCTTCGGATCAGCCGAACATGCTCAGCATGTTCGGCTGACCCGAAGTGCAGAAGGAGTTCGACTCAGCCGATCCAACATCTGGATCGGCTGAGCCGAACCTCCGGCAGGCTTCACACTGCTGTTCGGGCTATTCTGAAAGATCCCGAACAGCAGTGAGAGAATAGCCGAATGCCGCCGAGCGGCATTTGGCTCGGCTGTTCTGCTCGGTCCCTCAGAGGCACCGAGCAGAACAGAAAAAGAGTGAAAAAAGTAGAAAAAAGTTAATAGAAAACGATTGTGCAGAGCTAGCAGTGACAGCTAGCTCCGCCCAATAGTTTCCTATTGTCCGGCGGCTCTGCTGCTGTAAAAAAATAAAAATAAAAAAAATCCCCCGGGCGCTCTGGGAGCCCCCCGCTCCCGGCCGCCAAGAAGAGAAACCCCGCTGTGTCTTTTTTTTCCTTTATTCTGACACGAGCATGTCAGAAAAAAAAAAAAAAAAAAGACGAATTCCCATTCAAAAGCATTGGGAGTTTACTATTGGCTATTTCAATTTGCAATAGCCAATAGTAAACTAGCATTGTACCCGCCCTCTGCTGATGGACCTGATGGGGAACTGAAAAAGAGGGCGGGTACAATGCTAGTTTACTATTGGCTATTGAAATTGAAATAGCCAATAGTAATGTCCCAATGCTTTTGAATGGGAATTTTTTTTTTTTTTTTTTCTCTATTCTGACATGCTCGTGTCAGAATAAAGAAAAAAGACACAGCGGGGTTTTTCTCCTTGGCGGCCGGGAGCAGGAGACTCCCGGGGCGCCAGGGAGAGTTAGATGTTTGGAGATCAGTGTCCCTGGTTAGCAACCAGGGACGCTGATCTCTCTGAAAGTGGCCGGAGCCAGCCGTAAGATCACGGCTGGCTCCGCCCAGCTGTCAGAAGCAGGCTGTCGGCCGGCCGCTCGGCCAGCTTCGGCTTTCAGCACGGCTCAGCGCTCGACTGAGCTGCTCGGCCGTGATCGGGAGCTGTACGGGCTATTGTGAATAGCCCGTACAGCAGCCCCTCGGTTCTCCTGAACCGAAGGGGTCCTGGGGCCGAAGCCAGCCGAAGGATCGGCCGAAGCTACGGCCAGATCCTTCGGCAGCTTTGTGAATAGACCCCAATGTATACTCACCGCTCCGGTGGCCCATGCCTCTTACCTCCCCACCATCTCAGTGATGAAGCCTCTGCCATTCTCTTTGGCATTTCCCACTTGCAGGAGTGTTGGATTGCCGTGTCTCCACAATGCACTGTGCTCCCTTCATCCAACTCCTACATAACTGCTGATTCCAATTTACTAAAGCATAATGCATGTGGTATGGTATTATTTACTGCATGTGTGTGATTTTTTTACATTTTAATAATAGAAAATAGTTTTCGATGCACTAAAGGTTTTATCGCAAAGGATCAGTAAAATGTACTTCTTGTATACTATTGATTTTTGTAGTTTTTTTCTTAATGCAAGTTCTATTCACAAATATTATTGGGATTTTCCCTCCTTACAACACTGGTTGCTCCTGTCTACTATTAATTGTTAGTATCTAAGTGATGTCTATGTAATTCATCTGTAAAAGGAGCCCTATTGGTGGAAATAAACTAATTCATATAAAATAAAAACTTGCTTTAGTCTGGTCTGGAGTGTTATTTAGCATCTGGTGTAGGGAATAAAGTAAAAACTTTTGGAACAATAGATACTGAGAAGAAAAAACAAAAGTTAACCCATCATGTAATATCTTCATTATCTTCGTATCTGATTAGCTAAAGCCTCTTTTATCATGATGAAGCCAAACATGCAGCAGACACAATTAGGACCTATTTCAAGCAGACGTCTGCTGATAAAACACATACAGTAATAGACTGGAAATCTCTATGCCCTGACCTCAAGATAAATAAAACTGTGCAGGACATGGGGATGAACAAAAAAGGCAAGGGAGTTATGGCAAGTTCTGCAAAAAAAGCTCAGAGGGCCTTTTCCCAAACAGAATTACACAGCAGTGTACCAGTTTTCTCTTCTAAGAGAAGTCGCTCAAAATACTAATACTATTACACAATTCTGTATACAGTATATACACTGAGTGGCCAGATTATTATGACCACCCCATCAGTATTTCGTTTGGCCACGAGATGACTCCACGAGATGACTTCATTGGGCCAAGCAAAACAAACGACAAACGCACTCAACAATTTGTCACCAGTTATACAGTAAGGTGCACACGAAATGGGCTTTGAACAGTAAAACAGTAGAAAGGCATCATGGCACAATCACAAACCAGCATGTAAAACAACTTGTCTCACCACTAAGGATAATAACAGAGGTTTGGATACACGTCTTCTGCAGAGGATGTGAAAGCCGCACTGCCGCGCCAAGGCACCTCTTATAGTGCGGTCCTAACTCTAAAGTATGAGAGTCTCCATCTTGGAGCACATGGGGGCAGAAGATTTCAAATTGGGTGCAGGTTTGTCAGGAGGAAGCCCAACCTCCTTAAAAGCACAGAAACACACAAGGGATCCCGCACATCCCAATGGCAGCTGAGAAACCCCATGCGTCGCTGCACCAAATCGGTCAAGCAAAACAAACGACAAACGCACTCAACAATTTGTCACCAGTTATACAGTAAGGTGCACACGAAATGGGCTTTGAACAGTAAAACAGTAGAAAGGCATCATGGCACACTCACAAACTCACAAAATGATGCCTTTCTACTGTTTTACTGTTGAAATCTTCTGCCCCCATGTGCTCCAAGCGGAGACTCTCATAGTTTAGAGTTAGGACCGCACTATAAGAGGTGCCTTGGCGCGGCAGTGCGGCTTACACATCCTAATTTTCGGCTGACAGTCACTGTCACTTTAACAACAGCTGCTCTTGAACATTTAACGAATTCTGCTATTTTGCTGATACTCGCTCCATGGCTCCGAGCGCCAACAATCATCCCACGTTCAAAGGCTGTTAAATCGTGTTGTTTACCCATATCTTCAGAAAAAAATCACTTCTACTGTCGTAGCAAACAACCTGCTTCCCTATGTATAATGGTCTGGCCCTCTAGCAACTTCAGCGCAAAATTATAGCTAATTATAGCTCATTTGACTACATATATATAAGTATTGGGACGCCTGCCTTTACACGCACATGAACTTTAATGGCATCCCAGTTTTAGTTCGTAGGGTTCAATATTGAGTTGGCCCACCCTTTGCAGCTATAACAGCTTCAACTCTTCTGGGAAGGATGCCCACAGGGTTTAGGAGTGTGTCTATGGGAACGTTTGACCATTCTTCCAGAAGCACATTTGTGAGGTCAGGTACTGATGTTGGACGAGAAGGCCTGGCCCGCAGTCTCTGCTCTAATTCATCCCAAAGGTGTTCTATCGTGTTGATATCAGGACTCTGTGCAGGCCAGTCAAGTTCCTGCACCCCAAACTCGCTCATACATGTTTTTATGGACCTTGCTTTGTGCACTGGTGCGCAGTCATGTTAGAACAGGAAGTGGCCGTCCCCAAACTGTTCCAACAAAGTTGGGAGCATGAAATTGTCTTGGTATGCTGATGCCTTAAGAGTTCCCTTCGCTGGAACTAAGGGGCTAAGCCCAATTCCTGAAAAACAACCCCACACCATAATCCCCCCTCCACCAAACTTTACACAATGCAGTCAGGCAAGTACTGTTCTCCTGGCAACCGCCAAACCCAGACACGTCCATCGGATTGCCAGACAGAGAAGTGTGATTCGTCACTCCAGAGAACACGTCTCCACTTCTCTAGAGTCCAGTGGTGGCGTGCTTTACAGCACTGCATCTGACGCTTTGCATTGCACTTGGTGATGTAAGGTTTGGATGCAGCTGCTCGGCCATGGAAACCCATTACATGAAGCTCTCTACGCACTGTTGTTGTGCCAATCCAAAGGTCACACGAAGTTTGGAGGTCTGTAGCTATTGACTCTGCAGACAGTTGGCGACTTCTGCACACTGTGTGCTTCAGCATGCGCTGACCCCGCTCTGTCATTTTACGTGGCCTACCACTTCGTGGCTGAGTTGCTGTTGTTCCCAGTTGCTTCCACTTTGTTACAATACCACTAACAGATGACCGCGGAATATTTAGTAGCAAGGAAATTTCATGCTAATTTCATAGCAAACTAGCTATTGCACTTGCCCCCTGCTGCTTTCAATCACCAGAAGAGGACCTGATAGAAAAATTCAGGTCCCCCTCTGCTGATTGACAGCAGCAGTGGGCGGGTGCATTAGCTAGTTTGCTATTGGCTATTGCAAAGTGCAATAGCCAATAGGAATCTAGCTATGCATTCGTATGCCTTTTTCTTTCTTTTCTGACTGACGGTCAGGCCGTGGCTCCCGATGTCAGAAAAGAAAAAAAAAACAATCGCAGGGAAAGGTTTAATCTGCTCGATTGAGCAGATTAAACCTTTCTGGTAAAAAGTGTTTCTCTCCCGGGCGGCCGGGAGAGTTGGGATGTGTGCAATGCCTTTTACTCACCGGCCCAAGCGGCTCCATCGAGTAACAAAGGGAAGGGGGAGGAGTCCAGTGACGTCGATGTCCGTGACGTCGATGTCCGTGACATCACCAGATCTCCGACGGAAGACCCGGAAGCCGGCGGAGACTCTCATAGTTTAGAGTTAGGACCGCACTATAAGAGGTGCCTTGGCGCGGCAATATATATATAAAACTTATAGTACATTTAGCAAAATGTAGGTGTCTAATGTCTATGTTAGCAAATGTGGTTTAATCTGGAATTTTAGCAAACACAAACCTGTAAAAAAGTCGCCGTCATGCTAATTTGTGTTCTTGTAAAATTCAACTTGATGTTATCGAATCTGCTATCAAATTTAAGACCTATCTGTCATAAGAAAATGATGTATTATGTGTTAGGGTAAACCTGAGGTGCGGAAGACAGAAAAAAAATGCTCAAAGGGCTCAAGGGTGTTATAGGGAAAAAATGCTGGGGGACTGCTATTTGCAAAATAAATACGTTTCCTGTCAGACCTCAGTTATGTCAATTATGACCTTCTGTCCTTTTAGTTTAATTTGTATTTATCCTATTTATTTTAGGATTGAAATACCAAAGAAGTGACAAACTGACTCCTCCCTGATGCTGGCTGCAGCTCTTTATTCATGTAGAAGCGGATGACACTGAATTATCAGTCTACATTTGCTGCATTGATTGGGTTGACCTTAACCCTGTCAAAAGAAAAGATGATGATATAAATGAGGATACACTGGACAGCAAAGTGAACCCTTTGAATTATGAGCTGTCATTAAAATGAATGCTCTGAGTAAAAAACCTAGTGACTGACACATAAGTATGTTTTTTCTGTATCGGCGGAATTTGTGTGCATATAAATATATATATATCTATATATATATACATACATATAGATCTATATATATATATAGATCTATATATATATATATATTGTATTATTACCTTTTTTTATGAAGTTCAGGATATGGTCAGTGGAGAACTAAACTACACCTCCATGCCGCTGTGCAGTAACAGATCACTTCTAATAGTGATCAACAGCAATAGATCACTATAGGAAATGATCTGCTTCTGCACGGATAGGCTGGTAAGGGCTGTTTCAGCTCTGACTGAGTCTCCACACAATCAGGAGGTGCTGTGATGTCTCATGTGATGTCACTTTACTTTAAATGTGAACACAATCATTCTGCATTATGATGATCTGCTTGCTGTGTAACGAAAATCAGAAGAGCTGATTATTTCAGCTCCTGGGATAAATGCTAGATGTTGGCAGTCACTGGCAGCCAGCGTTTTCAGGCCACATGCCGGCCTGAGCTGCTGAGTCCAGTGCCATTTTAAAATGGCACTGGAACTAACACCACTGCTCCCGTGCTGTTTAAAATGGCACTTGGGACTCAATATATTTAAACAAACAAAAGATACCTTATCGCACCGGAAAAACCCAAAGTTGAATGAGGGGGGGTGCTTCATTCATTCATAAAGATGAATAAATGGCAACAGCACACAACCAGTATTGCAGTCCAAAGAGTTTGTTTATTGGAACGTCATGTCACCAAAACTAGCGATTTCGGGACCACGCAAGGTCCCCTTCATCGGGCTCAGCAATGACGTTGATATTCATCAACAGGGCTTGAAAAATCCACTCGTCCGCTTGCCTGTGACGTGAGGACGGCGGAGCCCAACGTGCAGCTTCCCGGCCGGCCGTTACATTCAAGCGATTGAGCGTCTCGAGACGCCCGATTGCTTGTATTACCACCAGCTGTCACTGCCGCTGCCGGTCCCGAGATCCGCTGTGCCCCGATGCGGCCGGGACCGTCACGGCTCTGTGACAGGAGATCAAAGGGAGATCAGTACACGATCTCCCTTTGATCTCCTCTCAGTTCCCGAATGCAGGAAGTGATGTATATTACATCACTTCCGGCATTCAGTGTCACTCTCAAGCTACAGAAGCTGATGAAGCAGATCTCTGCTTCATCAGCTTCTCTGGGGGTCCCTAGGTGACATCAAGGGTCTTGGAGATGTCTTCATAAAGAGGGCCTGTCATGTAAATTGGCTATCACCTAGGGGGGCTTCTTATCCCCCCATGTGATAGCAATAAAGTTGTGTAAAAAAAAAGTAATACAAAAATTAAAGAATCATACAAAATAAATAAAGAAGTATTAACCCCTTCATGACTGAGGCCTTTTTTTTCATTTTTTGCACCCATGTTATATTCCACATTTTAGGCCTGAAAATTACTTAAAACCCCCACACATTATATATTTTCTGAATGCCAAGACCCTATATAATATAATAGTGGTAGTTGCTAATTTTTATGTTGCGCAATATATGACCCCGTCTTTTATATTTTACCAAAAATATGGGTAAGAATAGATGTTTTATAACACAACATAGGGAAACTTTAAAAAAACATTTTTTAATGTACTTTTTTCATTATATAGTTAAAAAAAACCTATAACACCCCCCCCCCCCCCCCAACCCTAAAATTTTTCAAGCCCTGTTCATCAATATATTTAAAGGCACAAATATGCAATAAAAACATATTTTAAATAAATGTCATTGATCTAGATTAGATATATTGTTAATTTACAGCAAACATGTATGCATCAGATTGAAAGCAGTGTCACCTGATGTACTCTAGGTCCCCCAGAACATGGCTTGTTTACATTATCTCCAGACCAGTGCATTTTTTATCTGGACCAAAAATGCATACACAGTAATTACAATTGATTTAAATGAGGATAGTTCACACCATTGTGTTCAGTTCCAAAGGTTTTAAAAAAGTACAACACCATGCTTTTCGTTTGCACAGTTTAAAAAAAAACGATCAAAAATGCATGAAAAAAAGCACCAAACTGGATGCAGAAACGCATCCAGAACCAGTCGGGAGATGATGTGAACAAGCCCTGAATGAACATCATGAGGATAATAGGATGGTGCTGAAACAGGCTGCTAATCTGTACCCATACTTTAACCAAAATTCTAAGAATTGTTTGGCTTTGGATACACCTTTTATTTTCTTAATAACTTAGTTACTTTCTTTGCAAACAGTTTGAGTTTTCCTATATAACACTTCCGTGTTCTGAATATTGCATAACTGCAGCATTTAAAGCAATTATCTTGGTGTAAGACTGTGGAGCAGGCCAGCAAGATGACTGTTAGGAAAGCAAACATTAACAACTCATAATTACTTCACAGACTGTGCTGTGTGGCAGCTATGAAACTTAAGTGTACACAAAAGACTATTATAAAGAACAGTGTTTTAGGTCACCCACATGTTTTGATTCTGTCATCTTTGATAAAGAAAAAAAAACATGAATTCTGGAACTCTGTAAGAAAAAAGTGTCCTTGCCCAATTATCAAGCTGGCAGTTATCTACAGGTGAAACTCGAATAATTAGAATATCGTGCAAAGTTCATTTATTTCACTAATGCAACTTAAAAGGTGAAACTAATATATGAGATAGACTCATTACATGCAAAGCAAGATAATTCAAGCCGTGATTTGTCATAATTGTGATGATTATGGCTTACAGCTCATGAAAACCCCAAGAACCCCAAATCCACAACCTCAAAAAAGTAGATTATTACATGCAATCAATAAAACAAGGATTGTACATAGAACAATATCGGACCTCTGAAAAGTACAAGCATGCATATGTACTCAGTACTTGGTTTGGGCCCCTTTTGCAGCACTTACTGCAATTACTTTTGCACGATATTCTAATTATTCGAGTTTCACCTGTACTGTGAATTTGACATGAAATTCGCCTGCCCCCTACTGTTCCTGTAGGATGATGTAAAACACGACACACTATAAAAAAAAGTTTTTTTATTTTATTTTAATACAACTCAACCTGCCACCATCTTCATTTGCTAATTTATTAAAAAGGTTAAAAAATATCTATCTTCCCTGTCCTACATCGATTTTCTATTTTTGGTAAGTCAAACCTCCTTTGTGTTTCTGACATAAGGCTTTGAAATCCAAAATGAATTATTCTTAAGAGAGATTCATTATACTAACTGTAATGCTACTAAGGGCAGCATGGGAAGACTCACATGGTCCAGCTCCTTCAATCTGATGTTTAATGACTTTTCATTCATTAGGAAAAACAATTTGAAGGCGTTTTCCCCTTTGGTCAGGCCAGTGATGATAGATCATCTTACCTGTGCTCAATCATTGGATTTCCATGAAACAAAGGTAAGTTGCCCATAAACCCCTTGAAATCCCACACCACCTTCTTGGAGCTACAGTCCCACATATTTATTGTCACATGTTTGAGTTTGGAATGGTAATTAATATGTCCTTAAAACTCTTGCGAATGTTTTAAGTTTTTCTTACAGGTACATCATTATCAAATCAAATTTTGGGATTTACTGCCAAAACAGGAATAAGGTGAATCATTAAAGCACAACTATCGGCAGGCCAACAAAAATTTGTATTATGTAATGTGGTAAGTAGACATGTGCGATTAGTTTCGTTCCGAATCAAAATCCGGACGAAATTTCGGAAATTCGTACATTCGGATGTATCCGAATTCCGAATTACAGTTATAACGAATGCAAACGAATCCGAATGTCCGATTCCGAAATTCGTTAGCGGTAGTCTGGACAAAATTTCGTTTGTTGGACGAGATTTCGTTGCAGCAAAATGACATTAGAAAAACATATTTTTTAGTCTGCAGAAGAGGAAAAAAGAAAGCGTGAGGTTCCCCCCAAATCATACCAGACCCTTTAGGTCTGGTAGGAATGTTAGGAGGAACCCTACCCAAGTTAAAACAAAAAAAAGTGTGTACGGTTCCCCCAAAATCCATACCAGGCCCTTTAGGTCTGGTAGGAATTTTACCAGCCCCTTGATATCCGAGCACTGGCCCAGCAGGGCAGGAAAGGGGGGGACACACAATCGAGAGCCCCTCCCTGCGCCTTACCAGGCCACGTGCCCTCGGCATTGGGAGGGTGTCCCCGTGCCGATGGGGACAAGGGCCTCTTCCCCACAACCCTGACCTGGTGGTTGTAGGGGTCTGCGGGCAAGGGGGCTTATTTGCATCGGGGTACTCAGATGCCGCCCCCCTTGTGAATGAGTAAGGGGTACTTGTACCCCTACCCATTCACCCATTCGCTAAAGGGTTAAATCAAATAGTTATTACAAAGTCCAGACTTAAAATCCTTTAATTATAAAAAAAGAAACAATGTTTGACTATTCCTTTAATTAAAATAAATAAATGACTCCATCGATGTAATCCAGCATCATTTACGATGCACAACTGCTGCGAGTTTTCGTCGGGTTCGGGCAGTTGTCCTGCTGCAGGATTTTTTTTTATTTAGGCGGGGGTCGTGCATCATGATTGACGCTGGATTACAGCGATGGAGCCATTTTTTTTTAAATTAAAGGAATAGTCAAAAATTGTCTCTTTTGTTTTTTTTCAGTTAAAGGATTTTATCAAAAGTCTGGACTTTTTAATAACTTTTTGATTTAACCCTTCAGTGACTGGGTAGGTACAAGTACCCCTTACTCAATCACAACGGGGGCAGCATCTGGGAGCCCCCTTAATTAAAGGGGTACCCCGATGCAAATAAGCCCCCTTGCCCGCAGACCACCACAACCACCGGGTCAGGGTTGTGGGGAAGATGCCCTTGTCCCCATCGGCATGGTGACAACCTCCCAATGCCGAGGGCACGTGGCCTGGTAAGGCGCAGGGAGGGGGCGTTCGATCACCCCCCCCTTTCCTGCCCTGCCAGGCCAGTGCTCGGATCAAGGGTCTGGTAGTAATGTTAGGGGGGACCCCATGTTTTCACCCCATTTTTTGGGGCTGGGGTTCCCCCCTTAAAATTCCTACCAGACCTAAAGGGCCTGGTATGGATTTTGGGGGGAACCCCACGCACTTTTTTTTTGTTTTAACTTGGGGGGGTCCCTCCTAACATTCCTACCAGACCTGTAGGGTCTGATATGAATTGGGGGGGAACCTCACGCTTTTTTTTTTCCCCTCTTCTGTATAAAAAAACATTTTTTCCCCCTAATGTAATTTTGCTGCAACGAACGAACAAAATGAAAATGAAACAAAATTTCGACCGGACTACCGCTAACAAATTTCTCCAAATCCCGAATTCAATTTCGGACCCGAATCCCGAAAAACGAAATAATACAAAATCCGAATCAAAACGAAATAAATTTTTTGCTGGTGCACATGTCTAGTGACAAGCAGTACGTATTTTTCACACCACCTGAAAACTAAATGAATGTTTTTAGAAGTACCATATTGATACTTACATAGTTACATAGTATTTGAGGTTGAATAAAGACATTAGTCCATCAAGTCCAACCTATTAGGATCTCATTCTAGGAGTACCTGTACCCCTGTATAAATACTAAAACAAAATCCTCTGTATCCACCATTGGAAACATTTTGCAGATCATAATTTTTCTATAAATTCTTGGTTTATATTCCTGGGCACAGATAAAGCTTTTAACTCCGAGTATGGTGGTAAATGAATATCTTAACTGCATTATAAAGAGTTATGTGGATTTACAGGCTTTGTATCTTGGTTCTACCTGCACTTAATGGGGATTCTGACATCCACTGTGTGATATAACTACATGTTGAAGGATTAACATTTATGATGTATTATTTTATAGCATTTGGGAAGTTTTATATTTTTGGTTTTTAAATTTTAGCACTGTAATATATTTTCTTAAAGAGTACCTATCACCACCATCTGCTAACAGAGAGTTACTCTAAAAAAATTCCTCCAGGTATATGAGGGTGCCCTGGTGGTACTGTGGCTATAGCCTCATATTTGTATATCTGCAGTGTGAAATTAGGGTACTGCTGTCTCTGACTGCTAGTCTTAGGAAATGTGGTGATCTGACTACTGTGTGCTGCTTTTACTCTCCTCTGCAAAGCATCAGCCTCCATTTGAAAATCACAATCCTTGGTACAATTATGTGAAATTCCTAGGTATTGCCCGTAGGGAATAATTCATATCAAAGTTCTAGGTTGACCACTGTCCGCATGTAGAATAGGATAACTCGCTTTGGGCTTGCAAAAGAGACTTGCAGGGTTGTTCACAAAAGGGTGAAGAGTTCGGAGAAGGCAGGAGAAGTGAACAATCTATGACAAAATAGCCTTTTTGGAAAAATTCTCCAATTCAGATAATTTTGCAGTTCAGCTATGTTGTCCTAGATTGTTCACTTCTCCTGTCTTCTCCAAACTCTTTTGTGAATAGCCCTGTTGGACTTAGTCCGCCACCCTGATCCTTCTTAATTTTGATTTAGAGAAAGAAAATACATTTGTTAACAAATGTCAGAGTGAACCCTTGATTCCTATTATGTCGGGTATGTACCTGTGCCATGAAAAAATCTGACACAGGTACATAGCGAGATCCTCCTTGGAAAACAGGTTGTGCTCCCACTCCACCAGGTACAGGTTTATATAGGACGGGGCACAAGTAAGTCCCCATCGCTGCTCCCTGTACCAGAAAGCAGTGGGAGACTACAAACACAAATACATTGAGGGAAATTTATCAAAACTGGAGCAGACAAAATCTGGAGCAGCTGTGCATGGCAACCAATCAGCTTCACTCTTTCATTTTCAAATCTTAACTGAACAAACTGAAGAGAGATGCTGATTAGTTGCCATGGGCATCTGCTCCAGATTCTGTCTGCTCCAGTTTTGATAACTTCCCCCCATTGTGTGAACGCACAATAGTAATAATTGTAGCAAAAAGGAATTGTGATCATGTTCACTAATATCTTGTTTATTGAGGTTCCCTAATGGCCAATGAATGAGGATTATAAAAATTCTACATCTAAATTTACCAAAAGAAACCCTGTGGTTATCCCTATGTCCCAAAAAATATCTAATAAATGGAGTGTGCCTCTCACAAATGATGTTAATGTTTCAATGTCTCTTCGCATAGTCAATGTAAACACTGACATTTTCTTTGAGAGGCCCATTACCTTACACTATTGTTCTGCCAGGGGGATTCCTTATGTCTTTGTGCACTTTTGGAAGTGCATAAAAAGGTGGGAGTGACCATATAATCATTTTTAAGAATTTAGCAACTTTAGCAGAAATGACTTTGTGATTGCAAAATCTATTAATTCAAAAAGCAATTGTTGCTTCACTTTTTATTTTTTTGCCATTCACTACTGGCCTGTTAGCCCAGGGGGATTCTGGCTAGCCGAACTCCAGGAAAAATCTTTTTTGGATACTTTGGTCCATCTTGGCTCAATGTAAGTATCCATATCTGATATTTGGAGAGGCATCGCCGATGGTATAATTAATTCTAATAGTCTGCGCTAAATACAGTGATAGTTTGTCTCTTCTGGCTGCTCAGCTTCATTGCCATTCAAAGACTGCCTTACATTTTTTCACTGAATGCAAGGTGTTTTCTAATTGGATGAGGTGGAGATCATAATGTCATCTGCTTCACCTCTCCACCCTGTCAAATCAGAGAATACTGTGCCATTAAATGTTACTAGCAGGCATTCACAAAAGCCTCTTTTTTCGACATTTAGCATTTTTTTTCTGTACACACAGCTGTGCATGCACACAGCTCAGTGCACAGTCCCGGCATGCTAAAATGAAGTAACTCCCATTCGCATGTGTGGACGTTACTTCATCTCAGTCCAGCCAATAAAGCAGCCAAAGACTTGAAACCCGGAAGAAGATCTGGGTGAATATAGAAGCACTGGCAAGGTAGTACATGGCTGTATAATATTGGTTTGGCAGGTAAATCTGTCACAATGTGCTAATATGCTGTGCATACTAGAACATTATGGCTAAACACCCCAGGGCCCCCTTTTTTCCACTTTAAGGTATATTGTTTGGGTTTTAATAAGTTTAGATGTATTTATTTACAAATGTTCTTATTGGATATTTATTGTTCTCTTGTCATCACCCATGACTGCAGAAAATCAAAGAGCCCATTTTAGCAGTCTCCTCTTTCCTTGTCTTTATCATAGGCATCTGTTGCCCCACAGCAAATAATCAGGTTAAACTTTAAGCTTACAAATGTGATTTTCAGGTTAGCTCTTGCTGAGCATGACAGACAGTTCTTATTAAAGTTCCTCTCAAAATACCTTGATAAGGAAGGTCCATTGTGTTTCTATCAACTTTCTTCCTGAAAACTTAATTAGAGATGGAATTACAGTTTTAATAATGATGCATTTATTTAAATATGCAGGGCTATAAACCTAAGAGGGTTTCTCTGAGCAGTTCTACTGGTTAGATGCACATGATAATCTCATGACAAGGGGTCAGTTTTAGATAAATCTGTGTCGTTTTTACATGTTTAGTCCTTGTTTAGTACATAGCTGGTGGAAGACATTACTTTACTTCTTATTTTCTTGGAGTGTCAGAGCTCTTTAGTTGCTTGGCAACATGTAACACATCAGCCCCTCAAATAGATTTAATACATTGAGCATTTGGCAGGACGAAGGTCATTTGCTGCATTCACCTCAATGTGTTTTTGTCAGATCAGTGTTTCACTCAGCCATGTGTACAATGATGTAGCTCAGAGCTTTTTATGCTGATTACATTGTGTTTCATGTGACACAGGCATAATAATAAAAGGCTTGACTGAAGAACAGAAACACTAAACTCATTTTTGTTAATAAGCCTTGGATAATTGGGCTAAGTGCGCACTGTACAAGCAGCTGAGGATTCCCGGCCCTGCTGTAAATTCCACCGTTGTTTTTCTCTATTGCCCGACCTTCTACTATCTACTCTATGATCTATATAATTGTTTATTTTCATATAACCTTTGACCTATTTCAGGTAGTGGAAGAACATTATGTAACAGTTTTTTTAAGGCCAAGTCACCAATGATATATATTTACATACACAAATTAACTCACTCGACAAGTTAGCTCATTGGAATAAATTATTGTTTCACAAGTTTCTTTTACACTGTGATTATGTACCACTGATCTTATAAAATGCCCAAGCATTCCATATCAGTTTTAAGCCTAAGGCCATATCACTGTCTTCTGTTACGGATCCTGAAATGCCTAATGGAAAAAAGTTGTATCTGGACTATTTTAATTGGTGTGGTACTTTAATTCATACATTTACTGTGTGTACTGTCAAACCAAAGATACTGTGAAGATCCTTTGGATTGCGGAAGCTGCCTAACCATTAGCCAGATCACCCATATTCACATTACTTAACTACTGTTGAATGAGAAACACCAAGAGAATAACCACATGGGCCCAGTGCTTTTTTCCACACTTCCAAATATCTTGTTGTCTCCCCAAACATAGAGGCCTCAAACACTCTGGCATGGTTTAGAGGCAAGTCCTGGATATAAATACGGCACTTTCAGGGTGTTTTCTAGAAAGACTGGTCAGCTTAAAAGCCTTTTGGCTAGGCCATTGTGAGCTGCTGTAGGGAGCTTTGCCTAAATCTGACTTACCTTATTAAAACAAATTTTAGTCTATACTGTAACAGATATTTACCTCTGCCTTTTACTGGATGATATTTCTATTATTGGCTGTAGTTTCCTGATACAATTTGCTTGTATCAGGAAAGAGCTGGCTTTTTAGTCCTTTCCATGTTTTCTGGCTCATAGTTGGGATCCTGGAGCTGGGAGATTTCTTAGAGCTCTGGGTGGTATGAAATCGCCATTCCTGGGTCCATCCTTTAGTAGCGACCAGCACCTATTTGTCCACCTGTGTACAACCCTCATGAAGAGGGTGCTGAGATGTATTGAGGGCCCCAACTGGGAGACATGAGAACTCCACATAGTGGAGGCCAGTGCAGCAGGGAGCTGCAGGTTTGTGGAGCCTATTGTGCGGGTTGGCATGTTATTGAGGTTGTCTGGGGAACCAGACAGTGGCCCTGAGGATTGAGGCTTGATCAGCAGTGTTGCAAGAGAAAACTATAAAAGACTGGGACACCGTGAGTGTATGGAACAACTCGGTGAAGATAGATATAAATCTATCTATCTATATATATAACTTGATGAGTGTGGTTCACCACTGCTTAATCCCTGGGTTCTGGTTCATCACAGCATGTTGCACCCCATGAATTAGTCAGAAAATAAAATGAATTATCATCATCAAGTTGCTGCAGCCTGGATAACAGTGATTCATTTGCTTTTCTGAGATCACAGAAGATGTTGCTTTTTTCAAACAGTCTGCTGTCTTATGACAACTCTATGGATTAAAACAGTGGTTCTCAACCTTTCTAGGGCCGGGACCCCTTGGTAACATTTGCCAAGTTGTGGTGACCCCCAAAGGTAAGATTTAGGGATGACGCGGCTGCTGCAGCGACATCTGGAGGCGTGGCAGGAGAACTGACACTGCTGCGCTAGGAGAGAGCTGAGGAGGACTCTCACCTTGCACAGCGACCCACAGGTTGAGAACCACTGCTATAGGCAAAGACAGGACCGGGCTCTGCAGCTGGAACTAGAAGAATTGGATTTAAAGTGTGTGGCTATATAACGTATGAGGTACATACTCCGCAGTACTGTCACTGATAGGGATGGGCTCGGGCGTGTTCGCAGCTCCACGTGCCGAGCCCGCCAGGAAGCTGACAGCGCCAATTACAGGCACTGAGACATTTCCTGATCTCTGCAGCTGAGGACCGGGAAAATGGAATGCATAACTAGAGGTGTGTTTTACATATTTTCACTAGAAGGGGACCTGATGGAGAACTTCAGGTCCCCCTCTGCTGATTGGCAGCATCAGAGAGCGGGTGCAATAGCTAGTTTGCTATTGGCTTTTGCAAAGCCAATAGGAATCTACCTATGCATTCCTATGTTGTTGTTTTTTCTGACTTACGGCGGCCCCCGATTTTTCCGGGAGAAAGTGTTTCTCTCCCGGCAGCCGAGAGCCACTAGGCGACCCCTGGCAAATCGTCATTCGACCCCCGTGGGGGTCCCGACCCACAGGTTGAGAACCACTGGATTAAAACCTTCCATGGAGCTGGCTAAAGGGAGGGGGAGTCAGGAAGATGAGGCACTGCTCTGACTCTTGTGTGTGCACATTATAGCTTAAGCAATTGAGTTTGGTAAACAAAAGGCTTTTTTTATATTACATCGAAGCTAAGGAGATGTGAAACATGTGAAAAATATCCGAGTATAACTTTTTTTTTATATTTTAGCCCTGACCAAAATGAAGAAAAACATTTGTACGTAATGACTATACAGTCCCTTTAAAATATAACAGAATGGTATACTAAACAAACAACAGTTCCTAAAAAAATTACTATATATCTTCAACACACCCTTAATAAAAACTTGACACTCACACTGAAATGTAACAAAGTTAAATCATCAACAAAACATAAAGAAGAAAAACATAGCTCATCAGCTGGCAGATCTGTTCCTCTCTCTCCTGGGTGCAGAGACAGCACTCCGTCGCATATCCAATAAAAGGTGAAGAAGCTGACACTCTGGTAACTTGCTCTCGTAAAACCAGCACTTTTTTTGTACTTGAAAAGTAAAAACAGCAAAGCTACCGCTATGTATTTCAGACTACAGTTTTTAGGCCTGAGAAGGAGTAGAATGCTGATTTTTTTTTACATTCAGCAATAAAACATAACATACAGCAGCATAATGTACCAAAGGGCATATGACAAAAAATGTATGCATATATAATCAACATGATATTGAAATAAATCATCCCCTTATAGGGGAGTTCAATCATCCCACATTATTAAAATGTCAGATGAATATATCTATTGCAAGTTATGGTATTTCCTGGTCTCACTGAGGCATGTTCTTTTTATAGGTACTACTAATTCTGCCACAATTATGTGTGTCAGGCTATTCTGGTTCCCTATGAAATATTTTATATCTAAATAGATACTCTACCAACTTGTATCTCTTCTATTTGTGTATATTTTTTTGTGATCAGATTATTATAATGATAATGCTCTTATCATATACAAATCATCATTGATGCAATTTTGACATTGATATGTGATATGATTCAGAATGTTTGTAAATACGTTTATATTGTTTCATTTATTACTTTGTGTGTTCTTCTGCCCTGGCCTCACTAGGCGGACTCACATAGGCACGGTAGATGGTCTTTTGTAGTCCATGATGAGGTATTGGATACCTTGCTTTAGGGGAGTTGTTTGTCTCCTTAACCTGTGATGGGTTGTGCTCACTGATATCCAATATATCTCTCTAATGCAATTGTGCATCAATGAAGACACATCCAAATAGCATAAGTTGATGTGCTGACAAGATGGTACTTTATCTAATAATTATAATGTACCTGAAAATGCATTGCTGTCAGTGGCGTGACCAGTGGTGTATTTTGGGTTGGGGCTGCCCCAGGCAAAACGAAACTCAGGCCCCCCCCCCCCCACACTAAATTTGCCCCACCACTTCCACAGCACACAGGCAGTATCCAGCTTTTGACATGTTCTGCTATTAGCGTAGCAGAAAAGCTGGGGTCTCAAGTGGGCTCTGCAGTGTCTATGGTTGGCTGTGCAGGATCTTTGGTGGGCTTTGTGGGATCTTTGGTGGGATATGTGAGGTCTCAGGTGGGCTGTGAGCCCACCATAAACCCACACTGCCCACCTGTGACCCTGCAAAAAGCCGACCATAGACCCTGCAGAGCCCCCCTGGGACCTGCAGAGCCCACGAAAGATCCTGCACAGTTCCTCTGAGATCTTGCAGAGCCCTCCATAGACCCCCACAGAGCCCACCATAGAACCTGCAGAGCCCCCTGAGACCCTGCAGAGCCCCCCTGAGACCCTGCAGAGCCCACCACAGAACCTGCACAGCCCCCTGGAGACCCTACAGTCTGTTGCTGACTCACTGTTTTGGGGCAGCATTTTTGCCACCCCCCTGGAAAGTGCCACCTAAGGCAAACGCCTTGCAGCAGATACGCCCCTGGGCATGACGTGTGCGTAGGTAGGTGGCACCCTTGATTTTTTTTTGTTTACCCTAAGAGCATTTGGCATGAAGGAACAGATGTTGCAAAAAAAACACTATGGGGGTTATTCACAAAGGATCCAGCCGTAGCTTCGGCTGATCCTTCGGCTCTCTTCAGCCGCAGGGGCCCTTCAGTTCAGTTGAACCGAAGGGCTTCTGTACGGGTTATCCACTATAGCCCGTACAGCAGCCGAAGGTGGCCAAGTGGCTCGTCCGAGGCGAAGGCATATGCTTTGGCTCGACTGAGCCGAAGTGACACTCGAAGTGAGGCAAACGCCCTGCAGCTGGCTCTGCCCAGTTGTAAATGACCTGGGAACACTCATCTGTCATTAAACAATAACAACTGGGCTGGGCCAGCCATTCGGCTATTCACTCGCTGCCGTTCGCCCCCTATCTAGATAGGGGGCGAACGGCAGCGAGTGAGCCGGAGCTTCGGCTCAGCTGATCCAGATGTTGGATCGGCTGAGTTGAAGTCCTTCTGCACTTCGGCTCAGCCGAACATGCAGAGTATGTTTGGCTGACCGAAGTGCAGCCCAAGGCAACCGATGTACGGCTGATTTCAGCCGATGTACTGCTGAAATCAGCTGTACTGAGCAGTAGCGATTAGCTGAACGTTATGTGGCTCACTTTACTCGGCTCGGCTATTCACTCGGCTGTCTTCGGCAGCTTTGTGAACAACCCCCTATATTATTTATTTAGAACAACAGCATTGGGTAGCATAAGAAGTAAAGCCAAAAAGGCACAAGGAAAAAATAATCCTTTAACACAATTTCTGAACCATTTAATAAAACCTTCTGAAACTAAAATATAGGCAACACTGGTTGTAATGGAAGGCTCATGCAAACTGAAAAAAATATATAGGGGTAAAAAACATACACAGAACCAGCGGCCAGATGGTGTTGGAGCTGACAACAATTATTAGTGGTGAGGATAGTACAGCAGTAGCTGTAAATATATAAATTTAATAGCCATTTAGCTGTGATTAATTGAACTACTGAGGATACTTTGTTGCACCAAGTTTGAGCTCAGAACCTTCTTGCCGATCCCTCCATACACTTGGCACTTTCATTGTTAACCCTGGCATGTTTACTGTGGAATTTGGTGGTACTGGAATGGTCCTTTTTCTTATTGCAGCCACATCCTATGACACCTTTTGTGTACAATCGGGCAGGTTCTTTTCAAAAGTAACTTTTATGAGAAACTGAGTGGCCATCTGAATGAGACACCACAACATTTACAGTATTTTTAGCAACAAAAAGTGTAGGATAGAATGAACCATTTTAGTTTGTGTGGCAGAACAAAACCTGCAGAAGCAAACACTACAGTTATTTTCATTGTAGCACATAAAGTAAATTACTTCGGTTTTTTTTCTTTTAATGTCAGCACACTATTGTGGAGCTAAGAATGTGATGGAACAAAATACTTAAATTAGAGCAGAATACACGTTAAAAAGCAAAACAAAGAGAAAATACATTAACTAAACCAACTGTAGACAAAATGTTGATTGTGATCTGTCTTATGTTTCAGGAGGATGAGCTTTGGATAACAGGAAAGATGTTTAATCAAATACTAATAGTCATTCTCCATAATTCCTAAATTATGTCTCTTAAAGTGACACTAAACTCAGGAATTAAATCTTTAAAATGCATTCAAGTACATTAACTATTAACAAAAATCGAACTTATTTGTCATCACTCAGATGTAGATCCTCAAATCATCTCTGACATTGTCCTTCCCCTGGAGGGTGGCTACTTTTGTTCCCCATGGTTCCTGTGCGTGTTATAAAGTAGCCACCACTCCAAGCTTCCTCCCGTGATGGACTACAATTTCATGTTTAGTTTTCCAATTTGTAGTCCATCATGGGAGTGAACTTGAAACTATAATGACCAGTTCTAGTTCAACTGCAAACTGTAAAATCTGAGTATGTGATAAGCAGGGTGGTTTTGTGTAGTATTATAGTGAAGAAACCAGCACTTTAAAGTCTTTAATTTGATTAACCTTTTTGCGTCCAGAGGTCACTGATGCCTAAATTCCCAGGTCAAATTTAGCAGCATGGGCATGTGTCAGTTAACAACAATAGCTCTATGACAAATTTGTAATAAATATATCTTAAAGAAATATATAAGGGTGTATCAATGCTGTGAAATAGCCTATGACTCTAACCCGCTAGATTTAATAAACCCATCCTTTTATTTTGTGCAGTTTTATTAAACACACACTGCTTATTTTAGGTTGACAAATGAGCAAAAATGTAAATCAAATACCTTTTGTATGTTATTTCCTATTTTCTAATTTATTATTTTTTAATAATGCAACTGCACCTGACAGTTAAACTATTGAATAGATGGCACCACAGATGAACACTACAGCCTGAAGATGGCAATATTCCTCTACAGGCTGAGGGCTTTAATTTAATTTTTTTTATTATTTCACTCAGATTGGTTCCTGATCATCAGAGGGGACCTTGGCTGTGAGTGGTAGCTGGAATTGAGAAGCAGTAGCTGCCATTGTTGGCTCTTGGCTCTTAAATGGGATGATGTTTATTGATCCAATGTTTCAGGGACAAGCATGTGTGCTTTCTCAAAGTGACAGAAAAAGTGAAAATAAAGTAGTTTTACTACCCAGACTGAAAGGTAAAACATAAATTATTATAAAATGTAAAACTTTTCTACATTTTATCAGGAAATACAAAGTATATGTTAAAGGAGAACTATGGGGCTAAGGCTTTTCCCCATAGTTCTCCTTAGGGTAACGGGAGGACACAAACTAGCATCCTCCCATCACCCTAGGCTCAGTATACCGCTAGCTGTAGCTCGCGGTATACTGAGACGCCGCAGTATACCGCGAGCTGCTGCTCGCAGTATACTGAGAAGCCGCAGCTGAAGCGGATCCTGACAATTGTGCCGGGATCCGCCCAACTGCGTGACTGACAGCTGGCTCTGCCTAGGTAGAGGCAGATCCAGCTGTACCCGCCCCTTCCCCCGTCCGTACCGCCAGTCAGCGCTGGCGGATCCGAGCGGGGAGGGGTGAATCCAGCCCCTCCCTGTCACGGCAGTGAGCCATGACAGGATCGAGAGGTGAGCGAACGCCGGTATGTGTTTGCTCACCTCCCGATCTACTGAGCCGACCTGTGACAGTCTCATTGTCACAGGTCGGCTAGAAAAGCACTCACCTCATAGTTCTCCTTTAACACCATATATTCATAAATAATGGCACAGGTAGGCTTTCTTTCACATGTTGACATTAACAATATGACATGTGGACAAGACATTGATATAGGTACTTAAAATGTATGTCCAGACAAATTTACCCTCAAACCTCCTTCTTCCCCTTTAGAGCAGAAAAATTTGATTTTTTTTTAAATTTAAGGATCAGCTGCTGGAAGCTCAGTTCCTATTGATACAGCCACATGCCCAGAACTACATCACCTAAGAGACCTTATTCTATGCACAATGTCTGGGAAAGCTATTGGCAGTCAAAGCCGCAGCATTGTTTTTGCTTTGAGATACAGTAAATCAATGTATGCATGTGTAGTGGGACAGAGACGTGGGGTACAGGTGGTAGTTCAACAAAGGAGAACATAGACAGGCCTAACATTACCGGCTGGGATTTCAGTACAGCAAAGGCACTGTGCTCTCAGCTCAAACAAGTTAGGAGCACACTGGATTTCTGGCAGATCAACAGGTATTTTTCTGTACTGGCTTCCTTTTAAAATGAATAAACACAGGAACATGTGCATGTATTACAGAGCTATTTTAATATATCAGTCAAACAAAGCAGATTGTCAGAAAACATTACCCAGAACAACCATTTTTGACAACACTGTTAACCCTGTATTTCTACTTCATTGTTAAGCAAAGGAGTAAAACAAAAACACACTTTTGAGCAGGTGGGGAGTTTGATTGTTCTATGATTTAGTCTGGATACAGGTCTAAATTCACTCCTCATACATAGAGTTGGACTGGCTGTCAAACTAACAGCCAGGCCACGCTAATCGGGGCAGCATCTCTCCTGGTGTCATTGAAGAAATGTTGCGTCTACAACTCCAGCTGCATTCCCTCCACTGCAGTATCCAAACCAGGTAATCCTCCTGCCTCTTGTATGGCCACGTCCTGAGTGCACTACTGCCATACCTTGATGGAACTGAGAACCTTGATAAGCAGACAAGACTGTATTGAAAGGCATCATTTTCAATGTTGACCTAAGTGTACCTATGTTGGGTTACATTTACAGAAGATTGCGACTGGAGTCTGCCTAATGCCCCTCTTTTTTTTTCCATATCCTAATTTGGTCAATAAAAACAAGTTTAACGCTGCATTTTTCTCCATCTGTTTCTTGTAAGGACTGTTTGTCTAAGTATAGTTAGGATCTATATTTATTGACATCTTGATATAAAACTGCTTCAGCATCTCTCGAGGATAGCACAAGCAAGTTTAATTGCAGTTTTATTATTTGCCTCATCAATTTATGGTAGAAAAAAAACAGCTTGCTGTCACAAAGTGATATACCCACCAGTAAGGACAAATGTGGAAGATGGTCAGAAGAATCAGCCAAAACTACATACTAAAGAGATGCACATCCCACAGCTTCCCAAAAATATATTTTTTAAAAATATTTCTTGCCTTTTAGAAGTAAGACAACATGGCTGATTCCAGGTTTTTCTCAGCACCTTGACGATGATCTGTCCTTATAAAAAGAATTGGGACTGAACTTTGAGGATTGCTTTTTTCTCATTAGCTTCATTAACATACAATGGAGAAGCACCTCACCCTTCAAAGCCCCTCCTAACATTACAAAAGAAGGAGAAGTGAGTAGAAATGTTAACCTTTAAGAAGCCAATAAACTCTAACCCAAGTAAAAGTAACGTAAACTGCAAGAAGCATTATTTAAATATTTTCTTTAGCGTATGCTATGTGGGGAACATGTAACAAATATCAAATAGGTGTTATCCTAATTTGGCTGTAAAAGTAGAAATAAACTTTAGATGTAAACTAAACCCTGAAACAAAAATATAACATACTATCAAAAGTGTGCCAATTTCAGAACTGGCAAGGTTGGGAATAGGGGTGATTGGGGTGTTGGCAGGTGCTGTGGTGAGAGCAGGGGGTGTTTGGATGTTGTAGGGGTGAAAGCAGGGGGATTTAAGTGTGGTTAGTGTGGTAGTGAAAGGAGAATGGTGGTTAGCTGCAATGGCGACAGTTGGGTGTGGGGCATCCAAGTGAGGTTGTGGGGGTCAGGTGCAAAGTTGTTTTGTTTTGAGTAAGGTTTGAAAAAAGTTTCTGAGCAATTAACCATTTTTGGACAAAAAGAACAGTGTGGTCCTCTTCCTACTATTCCTTAAAATATTAAAGGAGAACTATGGGGTTAGGGCTTTTCCCCATAGTTCGCATTAGGGTAACGGGAGGACACAAACTAGCGTCCTCCCATCACCCTAAGCTCAGATGGAAAGGTTGTGCAGTGGTGGCGCAGTATTGTGCGCATTCATTATTAGTAAATAGCGAAGCACTCCCAAGCACTGTGACTGACACACCACTCCCCCAGCCCACGCAGTTGCGGTAGGGGCATTCCTCACCCCAAGGTTACATGTCACAAAGGAGTGGGGAATGCTATTGCCACAATTGATTGGGCTGGGAGGGGTCACAATTTTGTGCAGACTTGGGCAAATGCTAGCGAGCTGGATTCACACTGAGCCCCTGAACGTGGCACTAAATTCAGGAGTTAGATCTTCAAAATGCAATCAAGTATCATAACTAAACAAAAATGGAAGTTATTTGTGCATTACTCAGCTGCAGATTCTCAAATAATCTCTGCATTGGTGCTGACAATGCCCTTCCTTCTGGAGGGTGGCTACGTTTGTTCCCCATGGTCCCTGTGTGTGTTGTAAAGTAGCCACCGCTCCAAGCTCACACCCGGGATGGACTACAATCTCAGTACAAATTATAAAAGTATTGCTAAATTCCACTGTAACAAATCAGTATATTCAATCAACTTGAGGCAACCCTAACAAATACTGTGAAAGACACCATCTTAAACAGTTGTCATTTATATATCACTTTCATTACAAATCCAAGACAGGTTATTTCTTATCTAAAGAAAAGCTGTAATTAGAGGCTGCCATTAGTGACCTTTCTCTCTGAAAATGCTAATTGCCCATCTCTCAAGCTGATCCCTTTCATTTAAAGGAGAACTATGAGGTGAGTGCTCTTCACTCACCTAACGCCGGTATGTGAGCGAACGCCGGTATGTGTTCGCTCACTTCCCGATCTACTGAGCCGACCTGTGAAAAACTCCCTGGAGATGTCTCCTTTCCTTGTATACACTAGATGCTTCTTTCTCTTGTGTATGCTAGACAAAGGAGTCATCGGTAAAGGAAATAGATGTTTGTATTATTTGTCCTCTTGATTGACATCCTGTGAGAGAAATCTGAGATATGACTAATAGCAGGCTGTCTAAACTCTTCCTCATTTACAGTATAATGACACACAGGATACAATTATACAATATAAATGTCATCATATGAGTAGGCATGAGAAGGTGATTTTTGCCTAACTCGATTTCACAGTGAAATTACAGATTTTGTTGAAGTTAGCCACAGATTTCGCCATGTGGACCAATTTGCTTAAAAAAATGATCATTGTCAATTCTGGAATGGGGGTGAATGCATAAGCCAGCCCTACCTCTTATTTTCTAACAAAGCCATGTAACCACCTTGTCAGGACTGAAATGAAAAAACAATGGCTTTTTTAATAAACAAAGCCATGCCACTAACATGCCTTTGTTTATCAACAAAGCAATGTGATAAAGCCATTTATCATCAGCTCTAACCCTATTCATCGCTCATCCCTAATGTTCCTCATCATGTAGCATTATTGCTTAGCATTCATCTTGCACAGTGATAATTACAGAGCATCAGAAGTAACAACATACATAGTATTATCAAATACAGCCACACTGGATTGGCAATAGCATCTTTATTGCAAAGAAAGGTGGTGACGGTTATATTTTTTTACAACCAAGGCAAAAATCTGCCTTCCTATTAGTGTAGCAGAGTTGAGGGTATAGAAGCTGTAATTTCACTTTAATTCTTGCTCTGCTTATATTGATTTGAAGACCTGGATATCTAACAAACATGACTTCCTCATATTTAAGTATAATTAAGAAGATGCATACATTTATAGAAATGTTATGCACACGGTGTCAGATCATTTTACCATCTGCCATGGAGGTATAGGAGAGCTGTTTTTCTCGATGGGCATCCACTGTGATAGACGTGCCACAGAATGTGATAAAATAATACATTTACAATATTTCTTCATTATAACAGTATCAAGTTATGAAGAAAAACTACTGTTAAAATACAGAAATGTTTACATAGCAAAGGAGGGGGGGGGGGGGGGGGGG
>NW_017306629.1:528897-537681 GCF_000935625.1 Nanorana parkeri
GGGGGGGGGGGCAATAAAGGATGCCTATAAATATGATCGCATATTGTGATGAGCACTGTTTGAAAAAGCCAAAGCTTCATTTGTTATACACCAGAGCATCTAGATTCTATCAGCCGGAGTCTCTCGATTTTCTTTTAATTTTACAGTTCCCTGATCGTCATATGTTCATTTCTATCAAGTGTACGCAAAATGTGCATCTCACCAGATCACCTGAACAAAGAAGTCTTAGAAGGGGAATTTAACTTAACCTAGATTGCACTCAATATGTTTCTATATTTAACATGGCCCGTTCATCCATATTATCTGCCATGACTCATGACTCATCATCGCCAATGTCCCTAACCAGAGATAACACAATGAAAATGTTGTTGTATTTTGCTTTAGATTCCTCTATAGTTACGGGAATGAAAGAAGAGGAATAAACTGAGTGACTTCTAAGAACCAAGGGTTTACAGTTTGATTCTGGTTACCTTTTGTATACTGTATAGTTCCTCTTATGTTAGCATCAGCTACAGCATACGTACTCCAACTGTGCCAGTTTAAAGGTGAGCTGCAATAACATTCTTCATTCTATCTTGGAGCTCACACATGTAGCAGGTATTTTAGTTACAGACTTGGGTTGCTTTGACAGCCTATGCTTAAAAAAAGACAGACTACAAAAGCACTAGCAAATTACAATATTGGCTATTACAATTTCCAAATATGAAATCAAACTGCTTCAAAATTCTGCACAAATGCTAAATTGTAGATTGAAAAGCTTTCAGTCTCTAACAATCCCCACATTTATTCAACAAATAATAAATAGAGCTTTTCAAATAAAACACCCATTATTGAGGGAGCTACAGAGATTTGTCTAATTTTATGGTACATTTGACTCAGATGACAGATAGCTTTTGTAGTTATTCTTTAAAGTATACCTTTTATGATAGAAATGGGGATGCTGCAATTGTGACCTCCTTCTGAATATACTAGCTGTCGGTGTCTAGTTTCAGTGCAGATTAACAGACTACAAATAACCAGGTAAAAAAAACATTACAGAAAAGTATGGATTTCTAATTTCTGTACTTTTTCTGAATCAGTGCCAGCCAGGAAATTAACATTTTAGGGAAGAAAGGTCAGCAGTGGCAGACTCTTTAATACATTGGTAGAAGCTGGAACACCAGCTGGTGGCACAGTGGTCCATGGACCTGAGTGCAGTTCCAGTGTCCACCAGCGGGTGTTTCCCAGCAGCCAGCAGGTCCCAGGAATTCACCTGGTTCTGGCTGCTGGGAGGATATACAGTATAGCTCCTTCTCAGGACTCTCCCAATGCCTCAGCTGTTTATCGGTGTGTCTACTTTCTCTGTCCCTCATACCAGTTATCCTAATCCTGCTGCCTGACCCTGCTTTCTGTATACCACATCCTCCTCATCCCACTGCCCATACCTCCTTCCTCTATGCCTTACACCTTGTACCAGTCATCTGGATCCTGCTACCTGTATCTGCTTCCTGTCATCCCTGTCCTCCTGATCCTACAACCCATGTGCTTTATCCCCTTTCTGGCCCCATTCCTGACCCTTTTTACCCACTGTTCCTTCAACCCATTTGACCCTGACTGATTCCTCCTGCTGCTTTGTATATTGCTCAGTTAGTGTCAGAGTTTCTTACCCTTCCTTGTCCAGTTTCTTGCAACATGGCTTGTATTGTTTCTGGCACCGTTGTTCTTCCTGGTGACCCCCTCTTATGCTCAAACCAGATAACATCCTCATTCTGCACTACTGGCAAAACACCTTGCAAATTCCTGTCTCAGAAAAACAAACACCAGATAACTATTTAACCTCCAGCTTGTCTATTCAGTCTCCTTCCTTGCGCTTGTTCTGAATAACCACGTGCGCTGCTGTTGTTCCTGATTTCCATTTACGACCCTGGCTCTTGCTGACTGGTCTCCTGGTTTTTTTTTTTTACTCTGGCTTTGTTTCCATTCATCCTACTTTTAGTGTTCCCTGACCTGGTCTGGCTGACTACCCACTGTGGCTTCTGGCCTATGGCTTGACGCTGACGACTTCCTGGACTTTCTCCATTTTTTTGCATTATGTTTATTGTTGTTTTAAAGTGACATTAAAGTCAAAAATCTTTTCCCCTCCCCCCAATGTTAATGTCAGAATTTACCTTAAATGATGTTTCTTAATCCGATCTACTTCTTCTTTCCTGTCCTTTTCATCTGTCCCTCCAGCGCTGCGGCGGGTCTCCGATCCAGAGCTTACTCTTCTGGGCTTGCTGGCACTTCCTGTCCCACGGTGTCTGCATGTGGGTGCACGCGTCCACAGACTTACCTTGTGTCTGTCCTCGAGTCCTGGCCGAAAATGTGATCTGCGCATGATGCTATGCGGCCGCCCGAGAATTTTCACATTTTCGGACGGCAGCGCGCGCGGAAGACACGGGTAAGTATTAACCCTTTTCAAAGCAGTTTTTTTTTTGCATATATCTACTGCTTACTAGCAGTAGATATATGCAAAAACACCCGAGGCTTTAATTATCCTTTACGTTCCTGTCTGGTTTCTTGGTTTCCTGACAGTTAGTTGTTAGTTAGATATCTCACACTTGTACTAACACACTCAGTTAGTCCTTTAAGATGGTTAGGTAGGATTGAATTACTAAAGGAATAAAGCAAAGTACAAAGTGAATATTCAGTTTAAAAAGTGTATGTTTACTTTCCAGTGTATGTGTTCACTTTGAATACCCATTAATCTGCTAAAAAGCAGGGTTGCTGCTGCCACATGATTTGTTGATTGAACTTGCAGAAGAACTCTGGGCAAATGACAAATAAACCCTTCCAGTGGGACTACCCCCACACTGCAAGGGTTAAGTGCTTATTTTGGTCTAGGAACCAAAATAAAAATGATATACTTACTTGATCCTTGGTCTCACCCGGCTGCTATCAGTCCCCGCAGACTCTGGTGGTGGATTGTCACTGTGACGACATGGTGATAAGTTTATAAGTTAAATGTGTATTGGTGTTGGGTTATGTTTGAGTGCGTTATGCTGTGTGACCTGGTTATGGAAAGACTATCAGCACCATCCCTCGTTATCTCCCATTGTACTCTGAGGGAGCTCAGAACAATGACATTCTGGCCAGGCTGGCTCCTGCTATGGCTGTCTGGAGTTCTTTAGCAGGTGGACACCTGTGGTGTTGAGCAGACCGATTGTCTGGGAGGGGAGGGTGGATGTGATGGGATTATATTCTGATTTAATCACTTGCTGTATAAAAGTTTGTGCAGTTGCTCAATAAAGCAGAGTTTGTTTACCCTACACTGAGTCCCGACCAGTGACTGGGGAAACTGGGAGCTACATATCAGCGGGTTCCAATATCTCCTCAGCAAGGAAGAAGACAGCGGCGGACATACTCATCCTGAGTACGGGGGTCCGTCACAGTCCCTTTGTGTCCTCACGTCTAATACACTGTATTAGTTGTGATGACTCACGGGTCATTAGACTGCCGGAGCAGAGGGGGAGAGAGGCTGCAGGGACTAGTCTAGCAGCCAGGATTGTCTGAGGATCGGGTGAGAATATCTTTGTTATTTTACACCCAAGACCAAAATGAGCACTTAATCCCCCCCCCACCACCCCAGTAAGAAGAACAGTGAGCAGTAGTCTTCTTATACTAGCAGTTAGAGGTTGCACTGCCTTGGATTCCATACTGCAGACTTACAGCTATGAGATTGTAGACACAGGAGAGCATAGGCACACTCACATACCAGGAAGTTCACTGCTATTTTTTTTACAAAAAAAGTTTTATTCTTTTAAAATAGTTAGACACATAAGTGCAGTAGAGACTTACAGCAGATGGACAGCAGTGAGAAGTCCATTAAAAAAGGAACTTATTTTGGGGTACTTGGGAAGTCCTCCATGACATGCTTCAGCTGATGTTAATTCCAGTAAGTCAATGACACATATAAAAGGTCTCTCACATGGACACAGTGGAGATGTCCTGGAATCAAAGGGGGAAAAGGATGGTGTGTATGTGTGAGAGTAGAACTTAGAGAAGGAAAGAGAAAGAAGGAGATGTTCCATGGAGAGTGCAGTGGGAGTAACAGGATAAGGGTAGAATGAAAAAGTAGAGGATGGAGAGGAACTTCCTCAGGGAGATAGAAAAGACCAGAGATCTAAGATCATGACCTAGATTGATATAAGCAGGGGTCCTTTTGTAAATCCTATTCTCTATTTTTTAGGAGGAACGGAAGACAAGTTACATTTCTTGCTTAGACACAATACGCTTTTCTAAATGTTCCTTTAAATACAACAAAGCTTCACTTTTTGCATTTAGGACTACTTTAATAATCAATTAATTTATGAATGAAGTTTAATGACTAGGACGAGTCAATTCAGCAAATGCTGGTAGCCCAGACCAGCCCCTTAGTACTTTTTAGATACTGTAATTGTTCTTGCAAATGGCAGAGAGCGCAGATCTAGACCTGATTATGTGCCAAATGTACGCCCATCTTTTAAATGAAGGCTAGACCTTGAAAGGGTACTGCAGTCATAATTTTCATATTGCTGGCAAAACCTCCAGCATAATCTCCCACAGCAAGCTGGCTAACTCCCAAAGTGTAAGAGAGAATAGATGCGGAGTGACAGAACAGTCACATCAATTAAATGTAAAATAGGCTATGCAGATTGAATTGATTTGGCTGCAACTGAATCAGTCTATGGATGCAGCCTGCCAGCTACACACGTGGAGAGCCCTCCTTTCCAAATATCTTGAAGGTATGATAATTGTAAGCAATTTCACAGGTTTAATTATCTTAATTATCATAAGCCAGTTTCTACAAAATAATTATTTCTGACTCCTTCAGGAGAGCATGTACCTAAATTGCCTCATGCTATCTAGTCATAATCATCTTTTACGATGCACTGAGTGGTATATGCCATTCCCTGTCTTTAATACAGTACTTGGATAATTTACTAGCTGAAAGCTAGTGTGTAATTTTGTTTTATAATCTGATTGCATCCTTAAAGAAAGCCTATCAGTACCTTAATGGTAGCAAACAGGCTGCACTACTCACCACAACAATGCAGGCACCTAGTGGTATCTATACATGCCTTAAGAGCCCGTTCACACCAGTGAGCTGCAGTAATGCGGTAATGCAAGTAACGTGTGTTGGTGTACTGCAGTGACATTTATTGTGAATAGCACCCTAATGAATCTTAACAACATACCTGAACCTCAGCCCTGCACAAAGTCTAGAGTTGCAGTACCATGTATTCTGGTGTGTTGTGCTAGCAAAACTAGGCACCGGAGCAATTTTTGGTCCATTGAGGTTCATCATCAAGCAGTCCATTCACATAAATGGGCTTCCCTGCAATGCCCACATGCAATGCCCATGACAAAATGCTTGTTAGCTTCTCTGTGTTAAATGCACCAAAACAGACTTCTCTGGTATCAATGGGCCCTTGGGGGCACATTTGTTCTATACCAGAACCTGGTGCTCTCAAGGATCTCAGTGGTAGGAACTCATGTGAATAGCAACTGGCCAGCATTTTATTCTATGCAGTAAAGCATCCCCCTAAAAAGCTTCACCCTTTTTAACCTGAACATCTAACACTTAAAGTGTATCTAAACCCAACAATGAAAATGTAATATATTGCAGCTTACCTGTCCCTAGATGTGGTGACTGCATTAGTTTTATTCCTCAGGCATTTTACCTAAATTTTCACTTGGTGTGAAGAGTTCCTGCCTTCTGAAGTGGCCACAGGTTATGTTAGGCTGGGTTGGGGTTAGCATTTCTGACACCAGTGCATCATCCCGATCGCAGAGTCTAAACGTCACATAACCACCATGAGCAGGGTGCATTTACCATTTTCTTGGTCCCTAGAGTCTTGTATACTGTATATATGTGCCATAATGCCAGAACATCCTGCTTTGCATCTGTATGCTCTGTAGCTCATAACGTGTACTATCCAAAGGAATAACTGTCATGTCCCTACGACTAAAATTTTCAATTTTATTAGAGATTAAACATATTCCCCCTGATTTAGGAAAAATGAATGGTTTACAGACTGTACTCTCAGTTTGCAAAGACCTATCCCTCCCTTGTGATTTGTAGTTGCATGGTCTGTTAGGATTATTGAAAGGTTTGTGGGATAACAGGTTGATTACTCTTATCTATTGCCACAAGCCTGCAAGGTCCAGTCTGAAACTCATTACTGTTTTATTTCCTCAAATGCCCAGGCTCAAGCCAGCTATTTGAATTATAAATTGTCTATTACTGATCACTGAATTGAAAAATATCTGTAATTATCATGTCACTTCTCACAGAATGCAACTGTTGTCTCTCTGCCATTTGTGCTGCTGGCTTGCAGCCCTGCTAATAGGAGGATAGAGAAATGAAACTCTGGGAGCAGTGTGCGACATCCCCAGAAGTGACATACCCATGAGGAGTCCCTTTGCACACTGCTCAGCCACTGCAGATAGATGAAGCTAACATGCCGTCACATGACCTAGCTAAAGCGGTATTGTTGATACTCTATAGTAAAAAGATAAATGTCTACACATATTTCAAAATAATTGTGTTGGGTTTACATCTTACATCTTTACATCTTGATATGAGCGTACATTTAGACAGTAATAATTATTGAAAATTTTAGGCTATAACCAAAGCCAACTAAAACTTAAAGAAGAACTCCAGTGAATGTTATTATTAACCCTTGCAGCGGGACTACCCCTGCACTGCAAGTGTTAAGTGCTCATTTTGGTCTAGGGAGACCCGAACCTCCGAGCAAGCTTGCCCTTAGACTGGTCCTATCAGCCTTGCTCCCCCTTAGCTGCAGTGGTCAAAGGTCTCCTTAAATCATTGCATCCAATACACTGAGTATAGGACTTGAGGAGGCAGAGGGACATACCATCACTGCAGTGAAGGAGGAGACAGGCTGGAGAGAATGCTGTCACAGCCAGTTGGCTCCGAGGATCGGGTGAGTATAACTTTGTTATTTTCCTCTCTGAGACCAAAACGAGCATTTAACACTTGCAGTGCAGGGGTAGCCCCACTACAGGGGTTAATAATAATTTTACCCAGAGTTCTGCTTTAAAATCTTCATTTAGAGGTACAAAACTGGCAGGCACAGGTTTGTTTTATAGCAATTCACATTTAACAGCATTTCAATGCACTTTAGCAACAAATCTGCGTTCCAAAGCACCACAATGCACTGTAAAGCTGTGCCATGATTTGTGTTGTGCTGCATCGACAATAATTGTTCAGGTATATGTTTGGTGTGTTGGCAGCCGAACATTAGATACACTAGCAACAGTAGCAATATAATTTGCTTCTCTAGTGCGAACTTCCTCTCTTTTTCAGTTCATGAGTAGCTCCACCTATCAATAACAAGAAGAAAATGTACTGATTGATATGAAATGATAGCTCTCTGATCTAGCTGCTGTTGAGGTAATATGTGTTTGGACACATTTGAGAACCTGCCCCAGTAACTATCATAGCCCCTTAAAGAGGAACTCAAATCTGTGCCCAAAATGGCAAGCAGAGGGCAAAGGACAAGTCACCAGAATCTGCAGCTGATATTTCCCCATTACTGAACATGCCTTGTTCTGCATTGTGTCTCTGATGAAGGTGGCCATCTTGGTAGAGGCAGTGCTTTGCTTTCTCAGGTCAGAACCCCCACTAATGGAGAACAGTGAGCAGCAGAGTAGTCACCAAATTCTGCTTCAAATCTCCTAACATTACCAGTCAGAGGGAGTAATGCCTTAAATCTCACACTGCTGATACAAAACTATTAGGCTGTAGGCACAGGAGAGCCTAGGCACACATTGCCAGGGATTGCACTGCTATTTATCAGGTGGAGTTAAAAATACAAGGTCGTTTTTCCTGGGCAACTACTTAGGCAAAATTAAAATTTCTCGATTTCCCCTAGAACATAGCAAATTATCACTTCAAGTCACTGAGTTCAGGTCTACTTCAATTGATGGTTCAGACATTGTGCTGCAATATCCTCCCTGCTACTTCCCAGTCCATTTCCACTCACACAAAGTTAACATCCCTGTAGAGTTTACTAGCCTATGGATCTCTATTCATTGTTTATGCTGAGGTTTTTGGGTGCTCCTGCACATCTGAACACCCTTTCAACTCTATTAGCCACTTAAGATATAACCTGAAAAAAACTGTAGGTATTGCTGCATGCATTTTCGATTTTTAAAGGGAACGTATAGTGCATTTTTAACACATATTAACCACTTGAAGACCATGGTGTTTCACTCCCTTCTTGGCCAGGCCATTTTTCAGTATTCAGCACGGCAGTACTTTGACTGACCTTTATTCCGTCATGCAGCACTGTACTGAAATGAATTTTATACCATTTTTTGGGGACAGATAGAGCTTTCTTTTGGTGGTATTTAATCACCACTGGGGTTTTCATTTTTTACTATATAACAAAAAAAGTACCCTAAATTTTGAAAAAAAACCCATGTTTCCCTATATTATATTATGAAACATTTATTATCACCCCAATTTTTTGGTACAATATAAAAGTCGGGGTCACGTCGCGTAAATAGACACTAAACATGTCAAGCTTTAAAATTGCGCGCGGCCACGAACTCACAGAAAACGACCGCAACCAAAATTGGCCATAGGCGACACTTTAAAAGTTTTTACCGCTCATCAGTTTAGTGTTATCGGCGATTGATGGCCCTAGACTTATTGCTCTCACTCCGACGTTTGCAGCGATATGTAACATGTGCGGCATAATGGGCGCAATCGTCGTTTTCGTACATAGGCGCACCCGACGCATGTTTGCGTGTGTA
>NW_017306629.1:537887-572484 GCF_000935625.1 Nanorana parkeri
TTGTGGGGGTGTTGGGGGGGGGGGGGACATTTTGTGTGTTATTTTTTTTCATTATCATTTGTGAATATTTTTTTAGCTTCTTTATTTATTTATTTTACTTTTTTTAGACTTAACTTTATTGCTATCACATAGGGAACTAAGAAATCCCCTATGTGATAGCCAGTTCACCAAACAGGTCCTCTTTATGGAGACATCAGGGGTCTCCAAGACCTCTGATGTCACCTAGGGACCCCCCAGAGAAGCTGATGAAGCAGAAATCTGCTTCATCAGCTTCTCTCCGGTGAGTGACACTGAATGCAGGAAGTGATGCCCTCCCGCTCCTAGCAGACTATTTTTATTTTTTTTCCGTCCGGCCGTTCACAATCGGCCATGGACGGAAGGTAGTTAATAATAATTTAATGAATAATAATAATATTGCAGTGTCTTTTTTTATAGGAGTATTACATTTTACATATCTTCCATATGTGTGTTATTGAATTGAAGAGTGTGTGTGTATGTGTGTGTGTGTGTGTATATATATAAAATATATTTTTATTTTTTTTCATACATTTTTGGATAGAGTAGTAAAGGGTTAAACCCCATGCCAGGTTACTTTTTTACGGTCTGTGTACCATTGGGGAGAGTTTTCTTAACTTCCAGTATCAGAGACATAACAGGAAGATAGAGGACATCTCAGCAGTGAGGGGAATTTCCCTCTTTTTTCTCATTTTCTTTCTCTGTGACAATGGTCACAAGTACAAATAGAGGGGTAACAGACAACATTAAAAACTTGACACAAGGTCTTACTCTTCCCTGATGTATTCTTAACTTGAAATAAGTTTTGTCTAGAAAAACAAATTAAATATAGAGATTTGTAGATTGGCCACTAGAAGAAACCATCACTCCATTTTTAATTACTGTGCCTGCTTTATGGGAGCCCAGCTCCATGCTAAACTTTTATTTAAATAGGTCGCCCAGGTACTGTAAAAAAATAAAAAAAAACACTTTGGCTGTCATACTCACCTTTAATCCGAAGCTGTCCTCTGCAGTACTTCTTCAAAGCTACAAGATCTCCAGTTTGACTGACATCCAGCATCATCCAACCTGGAAGTCTGGGGTAAATACAGGTCCTCATGGCTTACCAAATAAGGGGGCTCCCTTGGCACCTTCATAGTGTACTGCTGTAGTGCCACTCTCTGCATCAGTTAGTACTGCCTAACCAGAAGAGGAAAGAATGAATTGGACCTTGTAGTATCAGGAGACTTTTGAAAAGGTAAATATAAAAACAAGAAAAGCATAATATACAGCCAGTGGGGACCACAAATAGGTGAGACAGGCAACTATGAGGGAGAGCCCACACTTGGGCTTTATGGTACACCTCTCATAGAAAACCCAAAGTCCTGTATTTGCTGGCCTCCTTCTAAGAAAGCTAGTTGCATGGTTAAATATGCCTTCCATATGTCTGGGTTGCAAGCCCAGAACAAGCATGCAGATAATAAAAGTCAAAGAAAGGTCAGGATTCCTTCCCTCAAATCCAAACCCATTGCAATAATATGGCAGTCAGGCAACTGGCATTTTTAGATATAGAGTCAGCAATTGCTGCATAAATATTTCTATTATGATAGGTTTCTCTAAACTGCTGAGATGATGTAATAGCCTCACAGGGAATGCATTGTTTTTAATGAGTCAGCCAACTCACAGACTTGCATTGCAAGTAAGAGCAGTAAAGAACAGCCATTGTATTGTACTGTGAAGGAAATAGAGACTGCGTATTTGATGAGCAAATATGACTGCACCCCAGTACATGTATAACTACAGCTTTTTATAAAATAATACTGTGCGTTGATAAAATAATTTACATTACGCTAATATCTTTTTATATAAATATATCTAAAACATTGAATTAAAAAACAAATGTGTATTTCTTGCAACAAGTAAAACCGAACTACTAATATGTGGACAACGTACTCTGTAGTTATTAAGATTTGAACAGCTTGGCTCATACAGTGGTTCTTAACTCTGACAACTGGAACAGTTTGTTTGGCAATAACTAGAATTACTGTTTGAATTGTAAATGTAGAGATCTTCTGTGTAACCTTTCACTTTCAGTGTGACTTGCATTAATCACTAAGTGGCCAGTGGCATTCCTCTGATAGGAAGGACCCAAGGGAACATTACTGTGTTTGGTCATTGTGTCAGCTATCAGTGTACTTGGTGTTCTTGATTCCGGTGCTGTTTGTTTGACATAGACGTCTAAACCTAAAATACATTCCTACCTTTTGCTCTAATAATATTTGCAAAAAATAAAGAAACTAGCACAGGATTGTATTCCATTTGTTTTAAATTACAAGCATGATATTACAACTTGAATAGCTATAAAAACAAGTAATGATAGTACATAAAACATTTTGCTGACATCACATCTTTAAAGTGAAAATGTAGTCACACTAGTATGTTGCAATAACTTGCAGAGTGGGATCACTCATGGGCCAGTGTCAACGAGCTTTGAACTTGTGTTGATGCCATCAGTTTGACATTAGTTTACGACACTTCTGGGACCATTCATAAATCATTGACGTTTTATCCGCAGTAGACCACCTTCTGACCTGCATATGACCTGCTCTAAGAGGGATTTGCATTCCCATAGAATTTTACAGGACCCAAACAAAAGCCTGCCCACACAGGACCTTACTTGGCTATCTTACCTGACAATAAAGAACTGTAAAGCCTGACCTGCACTATATGATGTTTTGGGGGCCCTCTCTTACACTTTACAGTATTTTACAGTACTTTTGACAGTTACAACCTGTCACTTCACAATGAGGCTACCTACAACTTAAGAACTCCCACTCATCCAGCAGTGTAACAGTTCTGTGTAGAAAAAAAAAAGGCTGCAGAGAAAGTTTCTCATTGATGAAAGGGAAATCAACCAAGCCAATCAGCGTGGAGCCAACTTCCTGGCCAATCAGGAAGACGGGAAGCTGGCTCCATGCTATTTGGCTGGCTTAATGCTGAATGGCCGGGAAGCCAGGCCAATTAGGAAGCCAGGAGCTGGCTTCCTGGCCAATCAGCATGGAGCTGGCAAAACAGCATGGAGCAGCTTCACGGCAAATCAGGAAGCCATGCGAGGAGTCATTATTTGGTGCACTGCCAGTCAGGCAATTTCTCTCTCTGACCGGAAGTTCCGGTATTGGGAAAGGTATCGAAGCATTTTGGCGAGTACTCGTCCAAATACTCAGTATCGGCACTGATACTGATACTAGTAACGGTACTGGTTCATACTAGTTAAGGTGCTTGAATGCATTTTCAAGGTTTAACGCCTGAGTTTAGTGTCACTTTAAGTAAAACAAATAAATAATAATGAATGCACCCCTATAGTGTTACACTTCCTTACATAACTTTGCAGCTACACACCTCAGTGAAATGTTTTGTGGCCCCTTTTTCTGGGATTAAATATTGTAAGTTGCAATTTTTAGTATAATGTTAAGTTTCAAAGTGCCATAATCTTTTTCTGGAATTAGGAAGGTGCGGCCCTCAATAGACATAATGCAGCCCACAGCAGGCACACACACACACACACCCACATATATAAATTATACTGTATATAAACATTAATGTAGTATTTATTAACCACTTGAGGATTTTGAAAAGAAGAGATATGTCCTTAAAGACTTACTTCAACAAAGTTTTATAGATGCATATTTTATGTCCAGCACCTGAGCCACTGCCACTGATTCCCTGCTGCTATAACCAGCATTTACCGGCTGTCAAAATGACAGCTGCTAATTGCTTTGTAGTACACAGCAGGAGTTGCTGTCAAAATGCAGCCTTTGATCTGCATATGACATCACTTAAAAAATCTTGCATTTAAAAAAAAATAGAAATGCAGTATGAAAGAGCTGGCAGGGGAACATAGAGAGAAGAGAACAAACAGCCATAACTTTAGTGGAAAATCTTCTGTTATCTAGTAGAATGGCTGTTATCCTCCCCACCCTCTCCATTTTAATCCTGGTAGGTGTTCCTGGCTACTGTGCATACAATATTTGCTGCTTAGTCATTGTTGGCAAGCAGAAACCTAAATATTTAGATTTTCTTGGTCAGGGACATGAAAATCACTGTGGTAAGCAGTAAGGCCCATTGGAAAGGTTTGAGGAAAGCCATGCTATCTAAAGCTGCCCTTACACATAGGTGCTGATTTACAAACTGTTCATATAGTTGTTAGCTGTGCAAAGAAATTTACAGTGCTGTATGATCACTAGCTAGAGCATGAACAGTGACTGCACCACAAACAGTCACTATTTTGCCAGCTCCCTCAATCGTTGAAAAAAAAACTTTTATCGAACAGAGGCGTACCAACAGGGCCACAAACTGCTTCAATTGTGGCCAAGACTTCAAGCAGTATATGGCCAACTTTGAGTTTCATAGCCTTATAACTTAACAGGATCACCTGTTAAGATTCTGTTTGAGATCTTAACAGGTGTTCCCATTGAAAGTTTTACCTATACCTTCTGCTCTGGTGACAATTGTAAAGTATTGGATTTTCATCATTTTAATTCTGATTTACAAAAGACAAATAACGAGAATTTTTCTTTCTAGTGGGAACACAGCATGCAGAAAAAGCTCTGCTCTATTCAAAACTAATAAAAAAATTGTTGGCATACATACACTTTTAAATGAAGAATCTGAGCCTTAGGACTGAAGAAGATCAGGATGTCTCAGGATGTCAAGATCAGTATCGCGCTTTCTTGATGACTTCTCTGCCTGGCTCCCCTACTTTCTCTCCTCAGAAATACCCACTATCATCCTTGGTGACTTTAACATTGCTACTAACATTAACTCTCCGGCTTCCACTCAATTTCTTAACCTAACCTCTTCTTTTGATCTAACTCAATGGACACAGACTCCTTCTCACTCTGATGGTAACACACTTGATCTTGTTTTCTCTCACCTATGCACTCCTTGCAACTTCTCCAACACCCCTTTCCCGCTCTCAGACCACAGCCTGGTCAGTTTCACAATCACCCTGTCCCCAACGCGGACTCCCCCTACACGTCACACTGTCACCCGGAGAAACCTCCACCACCTTGACCCTTCTCTTCTCCACTCTGCTACTGACTCCCTCTATGACAAGATCTCACATGTCCTGCCCTGACCTGGCTACTTCTGTTTTTAACAGCTCACTCTCATCCTCTCTAGACACTTTGGCCCCCTTCACAACACCCCAGATAGCAAGCAATTGTGCTGCAAGTTTGAAAATGACTTGCTAAACTATTGCAGACTTGCCAAGCTTCAAAATTTTGTTGCACAATTACAGCAAGTCAGAATTGCAAGTCTCCAGACCAGCGAGCTTGCAGAGCTCTTGCTAAGACCTGCAGGACTCTTGCTGTAGACTTGCCAAGCAAATTTGCTACAAATTCAAAAAGTGTCAACTAGAACTTGTGCTGCAAGTGGTCTGCAAGTCTACAACTTGCCTGGAATGTGTGCAGCAAGTTAACAAAATTACAATTTAACCCTGACACAAGTGTGTGGCAAGTTATCCTTGCTATGTGGGACGCAGACTTAGACCACGTCCGCTACAACCGTGGCAAACTGAAGTTACCAGACATCAAAAAACACAAAGCTGCACTCTTGAGCGACTGTGGCGGAAAACTGGGTTTCTGCAAGACTTTACCCTGTACAAAGATGCCCATCTAAAATATAACTCCTCCCTCCGTGCTGCCAAACAAACTTATTTTGTCACTCTCATTAACACACTAACCATCCTGTCTTGAATTGTATTGTATTTTGTAATGTCTTCCTTACATTGTAAAGCGCTGCGCAAACTGTTGGCGCTATATAAATACTATGTAATAATAATAATAATAATAATAATGTCTCAGGACATAATTTTATAAACGGCAGAATGATCTTAGCCATATATAAGCAGGTTAACTAACGAAATCATCAAAGAGGCCCTACGCTTTCAACCTTTACATTAAGCTCTCTTACTGCTAGGAGCTGAGCATGGGAATACATTAGCTCACCCCCCCAGCATATGTCACCAACACACTGTATTATTAAAACAATAAATAACCTTACAACCCACCCCCTACAAGACACTTTTTTTAATAATGATGAAAAAAATAATTAAAGGGAACTCAGCTGAAAGGCCCCAAAGGAGAAAAGATGATGAGGATCCTGAGGTAGAGAACACAACAAGCTTCCACCAAAAACAATTGGTAACCATAAAGGAATAAAAATTGCTCCCCATATTTACTATGAATAAATGGAAGGGGACGAAAAGGAGCAATAGAAAAAAAAGAGGAAGGAAAGTACAGAAAAAGAAAGACAGAGTTTTAGGAAAAACCATATTTATCCTTACATATTTGACTCTAGAGAAAGTAAGACTTAAGGATTTAAGATTTAAGATTAACGTTTTCACCCAAGAAGAAAATTAATACATTTAATGCATACATTGACCTTAATACATATTTAAGACAGTCGAATATTAAAAAATATATTTTGTCTAATAAAGGTATAGGGAAAAGGAATCACATGAACGGAAATGTGGAAAATGTGTGCAGCAATATTAGGAATAGATTGGCTAATAGACTTACAGGACAATAGTACAGGATAATATACTGAGGTGTTTAAGAAATTAGTGGAGGGAGATTTTAAAAAGATGAATGTCAAAAAAGCTCAGGATCCAGAGTACATTGTTAATGGTATTAAGGAGCTAGAAGTGGAAAGAAAATAATAATTAGGCCTGCCAGTGATGGTATAGTGTTACTAGAAAAAGAGCATTACATGGAGGAGATGAGGAGAATGAGGAAACAAAATGTTTTAAAAGAGAACTACATTTAATAGTAAATACATGTGTAAAAAGAGTATTCTAACAGAAAAAGAGTCCAAGTATCTGTTACCTACAGCCCATAAGATACTGATAAAAGATTCTAATCTGCCCCATGCATATCTTCCACTATTCCTCCACTTAATTTCATCCTCAGCAAATACCATGTTACAGCCCCCCCACTCCCTGCTTCTTTACTATCCTCCATTCATCATTCTCTGCCCCTCCTTCAACATAATTTCCTCCCTAAACCAACTACTGTACTACTGTACATAGTATCGGCCCGCCTCTCAATCTCCACCCATTATGAATATACACTCACTTACGTCATTCCATCTTCCTATAGCATCTTCATTTTATTTCTGCCCTTAGTTGTTTTATACCATGTCATCAGTCTTCCACCAAAAGACAAGGATTTCATTCCTTGACCACCCATGACCACCGAAAACTACATGTTCCTAATACTGTGCCTAATGTTTTCCCATGTTTCCATTTCCTTCCCCATCTAAATAATGTAATAGTATTCTCCGATCTCTATCAATAAGTCAGATAACCGATCTTTCTATGCTCACAGAAATAACTTTTTTATACTGTAACCAACCCAGCTGCAAATCCCATCCAAACATGTATCCAGCCAATCTGGACCACACACCCCAGAAGCAAAAAAAACACATCCAATAAATATTATATGTCCATAAATACAATAAAATCCAAACCTAAAATGAAAGTAAAGTACCCTAACAATTCCTATTTTACATATACACCTAACCTATTAGTCATTACACGTAAAACAGTTTAAATCCAATTCAATATTCAAATCACTGGCGGAACTACCAGGGTCGCAGCATCCTCTCTGACACTCTGTGACAGGAGGCTGAGCGAGCGGTGTGAGGAGGAGAGCTCAGCCTCCTGTGACAGCTCGGGCAGTTTCCGACCACACAGCGCTCTCCTAGAGGGGAGATGTGGGAACAGAGGGGATGTATGGGAGAGTGGGAACTGTATTTGTAGTCCTCTATAGTTGATGTACTCGGTCTAGAAAAAATGGTATTGGTGGATCTCTACTCCCATCCATGCCCAAACCGAGGTACAGACATGTATTAACATTGATGGGAGGCAGAGTTCATTGACTACAAATGCGGTGCATAGGCAGCCGTCCGAGGGCGCGTGAGTGTGGGGGAGGGGCGCAAAAATGCTCTTTCGCCTGTGTAGGCAAAAATACTTGCACCGGCCCTCCATGCTGCCTGCCGCCCACGGGGGGGGACCTTAACCACTTCAAGACCAGGTGTTTAGACCCCCTTCCTGGCCAGGCCATTTTTCAGTATTCAGCGCTGCGGTACTGTAACTGACGTTTATTCCATCATGCAACGCTGTACTTTTTTTGGTGGTATTTAAACACCACTGGGGTTTTTATTTTTTACTATAATTAGGAAAAATTACAGAAAAGTTTGGAAAAAAAAAGTTTTTTTCTACATTATGTTAGGGAACATTTATTATGACCCAGTTTTTTGGTAAAATATAAAAGATCGGGTCACGTCGGGTAAATAGACACCAAACATGTCAAGCTTTAAAATTGCGTGCACCCGCGAAATCGCAGAAAACTACCATACCCAAAATTGGCCATACGCGACGCTTTGAAAGCTTTTACCGCTCATCAGTTTAGTGTTATCAGTGATTCATGGCCCTAGACTTATTGCTCTCACTCGATATGTAACATGTGCGTCGGCGATATGTAACATGTGTGGCGTAATGGGCACAACCGTCTTTTTTGCACGTATGCGCCCCCAACACATGTTTGCATGCGTGTATGTATGGGTGGGGACTTAAATTTTTTAAAATTATTCTTTACATTTGGGGGGGGGAACTTACATTTTTTTTTCCTTTTTTTTTCACTAAACTTTATTGTTATCACATACGGGGGCTAATTAAACTCCCCTATGTGATAGCAAAATATGTGACAGGTCCTCTTTATGGAGACATCAGGGGTCTCCAAGACCCCTAATGTCACCTAGGACCCCCCAAAAGAAGCTGATGAAGCACACCGGCCATTTCCCGTGCGCGAGGGGGCGTGTCTGAGCGGACGTCTAAAGACGCCCGCTCAGATCTAGAGACCTCTCGGCATGTTAGTTTTACAACGGCCGGCCCTGAGGTGGTTAATGGTTTCTTGCACCTGAGCCCTGAGGTTTCAAGTTACGTCTCTGATTCAAACCATTTGGTTTTGATGTATTTCATTCAAATATCCATTTTGTTTTGTTTCTTGCAATATCTTGTTTCTTATTAGATCCTCTCCATTTATTAAAAACATGATCAATCCCATTAAACCTTAAAACACTAGGATCCATATTATGAAAATAACAAAATGGTTTGATACACTGTGATCTTTAAATCCCTTCTTTCTATGATTTATATGTTCTCCTCTCCACTGCCTTCGTTTTCTTGTTGTTCTTACCATATATTGTAATCCACGGGGGTATTCTAAAACATAAGTAACATGTGTGGTGCCTGATATCGCATTTCTTCCCCGTAGTATTGGAACTAAACTTTTTAAGTCTAATGCCTTTCATTGCAGTTCATTGCATCTCTTATATGGAAAGATGCCAACTTCATTAAAAATGGTGCTTTGTGGCCTTCTTGGTGGGTCTATTGCATTTTGTACTAAATTACATCTTAAAGTAGGAGCTCTATGAAAAATCATCCTGGGTCTAATAGGAATAATATTACAGAATACCTTATTCCTTAACATGATATTCCAATGTTTTTTAAATATTTTTTCCACATCTCAAAATTGTACATTCCATTACATGACAAATGCAAAATCAACACTATCCATTTTCTTTTTAATTTGTCCTGATATAGCCTTTTTCTTCAAATCTATCAAGAATACATTTACATTGTTCATCATAATCCTGGTCTAGGGTGCACTTCCTTCTAATCTTATAACATTCTTATTGATTTGTCCTGTCAATTGTATTCCATATTCGTTCCTATTAATGGACTCAAAATATTCTACTAATAGATCCCTAATGCCCTTCCAAATAATTAAAACATCATTATAGCTTTCCAGAGTTTTAACTTGGACCACTTTATGTTGAATGTACATTCTTTCTCCCATTTGGCCATGAATAGGTTTGTGAGACTGGGAGCAAACATCTTTATCTTTTATCTTTTGAATGTAATATTTGCCTCTGTACCAAGAATAGTTGCATCCCATGATGAATTCTAGACATTTCTAATATATAGATTTGTTCTTTCTTTAAATTTAACATCTAATCAAATGCCCACTTGACCGCATGCATTCTATCATTATGTTTAATATTTGTATACAATGCTACCACATCAACTGTGGCCAAAAATACTTCATCTCCAGTCTCTATCCCTTTTAGACACAATCTGACATGCTTACTGTCTCTAAGTTCAAAAGTGGTGTCAAGGACTTGGGGATGTAGAAAAAAAATCTATGTATACTCTCAGTCAAGCGTGTAAGGCAGAGATTGAGAGGTGGACTGATACTATGTAGTTGGTTTAGGAAGGAAATGGCATTGAAGGAGGCATGGAGAATGAACGGTGGAGAATGGTAAAAAAGGGGGGGGGGGGCCAGTGATGTATTAAGATTAGGATGGTTTAGGCGCACTATGTTCTTGTGCTTATGATGCAAAAAATTAACTATTTAACAGACTGTCAGCAACAACTGTCAGTCACTTAGGACTTGACGCCACCTGAAGCCTAGGTCTCATTCACACGTAAACGGCCCGCATGTACAGCTCCGTGCTGCGTGCACAGCCATATTGGGTAGCTCCTGGGAAGGACAGGTGCTGTGTGTGATTAGTACACAGCCCCTATCCTTCTCTACGCGGCCGTACGCTGCCCTATGCTCACATGCTCTGCACGTCCAATGCGGGTGCGGGTGTCCGTACTCGTATGATGACAGGATGGATCCTCTCTGCGTCCAAGCTGGGACACCCGCACCTGTATGGACCTGCACTTGGGGTGAACGTAGGGCAGCATACGGCTGCGTAGTCCCATAGAGAAGGACAGGGGCTGTGTACTAATCATACGCAGCACCTGTCCTTCCCGGGAGCTGCCCGATACGGCTGCGCACGCAGCACGGAGCTGTACGTGCGGGCCGTTTCTCGTGTGAATGAGGCCCTAAAGTTAAAATCTAAAAAAAAATAAACCTAAATAAACAAAACACATATAATAGTAACATGTACTGTAGCTCTGGTGTTGACAATTGAAGAGCTGAGCTATCTATCAATCAGTTATTGTGGACAAACAACAGTTCTTAAAATTATTTTTGGGGGTATAGATCTGTGCACAAAGGCGGGGAACATAAAAGCAATGTACCGCAGCACTGTAATCCAAGGAACCCTAGCAAAGTTGGTTATAGTAGATGTAAACCTAACCGCTGAAATGTTATATTAGCATTAACAGCGGATGATACTGCTATAAAGGTCCTTGTCTGGCTACTTTGTGTTATGGGGTGACAATGGTTTGCCCCTTTCTCCCACAATGTCCTGCCTGCATATCACCCTGTCAAATACCTTACCAAAGCCTAAATAAGCTTCTGTGCTTATGCACATTGCTCAGAAATATTACACTGTTTAAAAGAAAAAAAAAGACAAAGAAATTGCAGTCAACAACAATTAGGAAATATGTGCTATGAAAATAAACATGCAACCAATTAGCAGTGAAATGCAGTCTGTGAAAAATTGCAGCCAGCAAAAAATAGAGAACATCTTTAAAAACACACTTTCATCCTGTTATGACTGTAGACAGTGCATGTGAAGAGGCTGTAAAGAAGCTGCAGGACACACATCATCATTAAGATGAAAAAAGCCTAACACTATGGCCTGGTTCACACCTGGGCGTTTTGTAGCGCGTTCGAACGCTCTGCAAAATGCTCAAACACTGACATCCCATTATTTCCTATGGGTATGGTTCACACCTGGGCGTAATACAGGCCGTTCTTTGGGGCATTTTTGTCGCGTGTTTCCATTGGGATACAGCCAAGTAGCCCTCGGAAAAGCGCGTTTGTTGCGCGGTTTTTTTACCGCAAATCGCGTTAAAAACCTGTGTCACGCAATGCGCGACAAACGCGCATATTCGATATGCCTAGGTGTGAACCCAGCCTAAAGCTAATTCACCAATGTACACAGCATTTTGCTACCTACAGTACATTAAGTAAAAGGTGTGCATCACGTTTAAAGGAGAACTATATTTAAAGAGAATTACACTCATCCCCACATTTAGAGCCCACTTGTTACACTGCAGCTGTCACATGTAGGCACTATAGATTGAGAACTGAGCAATCAAAAACCGCTAATCATTCAGTTCATGATCTCCTTGCAGTAAGTAGTGACTGTCAGTCGCCACTCCCCGTAGGGATTCCCCCCTCCCCTCTCCTTCCTCCAGCGAGGGGTAGACAGGGGAGGGCACAGCTGACTCTGGGTTTAGAAAGGCAGAGCCAGCTGTCAATCAGGTAGCGAGGTCGATCCCAACAATATTGTGCTGTCAGCATGTAACCTGCTATTTGCTGAGTTGTGGGTCACAGAAGGACATTAAAAAAATCTCCTCTTTTGACACAAAATAGAACAAACGCATTAAAAAGTTGGCCCATAGTTTTCTTTTAAGAGACCAGTGCCAACACTAGTCTGTTCCTATGCACTTTATCAACAGCACTCCCTAGGCTTTCCCTATCTCAGCTAAGCAGAAAGATTTTTGGTCACTTTATGGAAAACCGTAGCAGTTGGTTAGCTGAGCCAAAACTATTTAGAGACTAACTTTAAATTATTTAAAATGGACAACATGTAAGAACCCTATGCAGCCTTGCTATTCTACTGCATCTATACTACTGGAACTCAAAGTAGTCCATGGTCTTCCATTGCATTTCTTGCATCCTTGTGCAGAAGCTATATTACTTTTATTTAGATGTAACCCCTATTTTTTTTACTGTGCTTTATTTTACGGTTCCTAGTAGAATCCTACTAGGAATGCATAATGGTCATTTATTTGCTTATGATGTATGAATTAAACTGTAATTGAAGTTATTCCGAAGTTAAATGTTGCCCCTAAGCCTGTGCTAAGTTAAACTTGTAACTGAGTGCCCGTTAGACCTTCAAGCTGGAAAATATAGATTTCTTGTCATTTGCCATGTAATAGATTCGTTTTGACACTACAAATTAAGGTTAAAGTTGCATTGGTGGATAAGGTACATCTATTTTTATAAATTAATAGCAGTGTGAAAATGATAATTTCAGTGCTCATGATTATTAAATCTTATATGTGTCAGCACTTATTGAATCTGATATATAATTAAAGGATATCAAGATCTGAATCCGAGCGCATCAGAAATGAAGGTTCATGTATTTAAATTAAATGTAATGATTTAAGCTGCCAATCATAATCAGCATTGGTCAAAATGAAATGTCTATTTCCTATTAAAAGATTCTAATAAACATTGCATGTTAACATGTATAGTGTTTTGAAATATACTTTAGGTAGAATTTGAATGTGTGTAAATCCTAACAGTTATTTATTTGCTCCTTTTTGGTCTGTTAAACATACTATTAAAAGCATTTGCCTCTGCTGCACTATTATTAGTAAGTATTGTTCTGAGGACTATAGGACCCAGCCTAACTATGTTATGGACAAGCAGACATGGGGAGTTCCAGGAAAGTCCTGTTTCAATTATCCGTAAGCTTTAGGGTGAGTGAGCATTGGCATCCTAGGACTGGAATTGTGGTACTAGCAGAATCAGGTGAAAATTTTATAAAAAATGTATTTAGTGAGGCTCCATTGTGAGGCCTGGAAAATTATAATTCAGGGAAGCCTATGGAGAATGCATCTCAAGGTTGGTGTGCAGCTGTCGCTGTCATATCAGTGTGCTAGCCCAAAATTGACTTCAAATTGTAGTGGTCCTTTATAGAGAAATGTTACCTGACAAATGTAAAACCTACATTAATTAAAAAAAAGTTAAAAGAAAATATTCCGAATGATCAGACCCTTGCAATTACTTCTTTACAGCAGACATGCACAATCCCTGTACTGTTAAAGTTGTATGATCTTCCCTATATTCATCCCCATAGAGGTGTTTAGACAATTGGACATGGAATTCCAGCCTGCCTGATTGCTAGCAACATAGTACATTTCTGCTGTTGTCTGTCAGTTTGTCCATTCATGTACCATGATGAGAGATTTTTTTAGGATAGTACCAAAAAAGTGTTGTGTGATAATCTCCACTGGTGTATGTTGAGCTTTATGACATCCACATTTGATCCACATAAGCTATTTTCCTTTTCCCATAATTTTAATGGACATTAATGGAAATTAACATTTTCTTTACAAGCACAGATGTGCTGACCTTGTAGACTGAGCTACCATAAAGTTGGCAACATTGTTTACTGAGGGAAACATTTTTTCAGCTAATGATTCCAATGAGTGCAATTTTGGCAGCTCATTCTGAGTGTGTTTTGTTAAAGCACCTAACAGAAGAATAGGCTTAGACAATCTTTATTGCTTAGTATAAAAAATGAAAGGGAGAAGCTGATTTGTTGCTGTCGGATAGAAAAGCCCATATGTTTAGGCACAATAAAAACTTTTCCAACAATGCGGAGAATTCACATTTCTAGATGGGTGGGGAATACATTTGACAGTTGCGAAATCATGAGCTCACAAGGATACTAGAAAAAGTGGTTAGTAATATGAAGTACATGTCTACTAATTACATTATTTAACTTATTTGTAAAACTGCCCATATATGTATAGAAGTGATGTAGTAACTGACATTGTTTAGTTCTATGTTACCTGCCATTTTAAGCTAAAGTGACAGTAAACTCAGGAGTTAAATCTTAAAAATGCATCCCAATACATTAACTATTAACACTAATGTAGCTTATTTGTGTATCACTCAGCTGTAGATCCTCAAATCATCTCTGAACTGGTGCTGACACTGTCCTTCCTTCTGGAGGGTGGCTACTTTTGTTCCCCATGGTCCCTGAGTGTATAGTAAAGTAGCCACCGCTCCAAGCTCCCACCTTTGATGGACTACAATCTCAGTACAAATTAGTAAACTAAACATGAGATTGTAGTCCATCACAGGAGCGAGTTTGGAGCGGTGGCTACTTTACAACACACACAGGTACCACAGGTTTGCCTGATGAAGGGACCAATATGGTTTTGAAACATTGTTACACATTGTGCAATGACCTTTTGATGTAAAAAATAAGAATTGATGAAACGGATATTGGATACTACTTTGTTTTTTCATGGCTTGATCCGTGGTCACTGCAGCACCCACCCGCATACCACAGCTTTATTTCGGTCAGGAGTGTGATGGGACACAGATATGTTTAGTCATATGCAGTAAGTCATATGCTCCTCTATATCTCAGATTACAAGATATTTTATTTGCCTCCAGTGGCTGAACAGAGGTGGATGAGAGATGGAAAGGTTTCTATATGCTTCAAGGGAGGGGGAATTAAAGCAAGCCATGTACTGTGCTCTTCAGGGACAAAGCACAGGTTGGGTTTACACAAAGAACTTGGCAACATCGTTGGGATATTATTTGGGATATGAAGTGCCCATTCATCCTTAAGAGCAATTATTAAATTAAGTACTGATATTGGTATTGGCTCAGATTAGTGTTTAAATTCATCAGAAAGATTTTCAATAGGGTTGAGGTCAGAACTCTGTGCAGGCCACTTAAGTTGCATGCCAAACTCATCAAATTACATTTTTATGAACATGAGTTAATAAGCTGAACTTAATAATTTTGGACTGGTGTTCACAGACTTTTCCCATGTAGTGTAGTATTGAGATCTAATGGCTTAGAACATTTTGACCATTATTGTTCAATTTTGAAGGTATGTGATGTTTTTAGACACCATACTGTCTTAGGCACATGTGAAAGATCACACTGGGGAACAAAGTTTTTGTTGCATTGATACCAGCACTTGTTCCTACCTAATTTGAGTGTGCTGAATTCAAATCTGCAGTTAGTTTTTCTCTGTAAGCTCAAAATATTTTGCAATACATTTTAATTTTTCTATAAATTTTGATACCTTACACATGATGACATGGTCTATCTGAGCAATTTATGATCACTCAGTCTTAAAATTACACTTAAACAGCCGTCTTGGTAAATATTAGACATGTGCGATTCGTTTCGAATCAAAATTCGGACAAATTTTCTAAACTTTGCACACGTCCGAATATCCGAATTAAATTGCATCTGAATGTGTCCGAATCCGAATTTGCATTTCTGAATTTCGGATCTGGTCTGAATTTCGTTAAAAAATTTAATTGAATCGGACATTTGAATTTTATGGCTAATCAGATGTGTTTTTCAGTTTAATCCATCCAAATGGGTCTGAACACAAATTTTTTCGTTACGGCAACATGGGAGCTATATTCAGTATATACTAAAGCTGAGGCTCCTAGACCCAAATGGCGTTCGGGATCCGAATTTCCGAATTGCATTTGGGAGCTCCCGAATGCCATTCGGGTCTGGGTTCCTCAGCTTTTAAAATATATTTTAAGGCTCCTAGACACGAATGGCATTCTGGAGCTCCCGAATGCAATTCGGAAATTCGGATCCCGAATGCCATTCAGATCTAGGAGATTCCGCTTTAGTATTAATAGCTTTATATGGTTTTCTGTGGTATTCCCAACGAATATTCCTAAACTCATCCAAAACTAACAAAATTCGTATTTCGTCCGAATCCTGAAACTCAAACCGAATTGAATTTCATATGCGAATCCCAAATTCCAAAATAACGAAATATCCAAAGCGAACCTACATGTCTAGTAAATATATTCTTTGTGCATTCACAAAAATGTGCAGGTGAATAACAATATGCATTACATTTAAAAGGCAAAAAAAATCACTTATGCGGAGAAAAATTTGTATCACCACTTGCCAAATATGAAATATTTATCCATTATAGTCAAATATGAGTATGCACTAAAGCTTTTTACTTTAAATTAACATATATTTCAACATAAAGATGATAGGTGATTCATAACAACTGATAAGAATGTGATGAAAAGTTCAAATATGTCCTATTTAGGCAAAAATCTGGGCTTGTAGCTGTGCCGTTTGTGGACTTTCTCAGGGCAATCTTGTTTGATGCTCCAGCAGTAGTCTGTCATCATATTTTTGTCCCATCGCCCTAGATAGTGCTGTTCCATCATCATGAGGTCTTGATCTCTCTGTTCATCACTAAAGTTATGCTCTTGTATATAGGTTCCTTCCTTTTTGCATAAACTAAAACCGGAATATTCTGTCTAATTTATATGTAGCACAAGAGATTTATTTAACTGTACAGTCCACCAAACAAAATAAGAGATGGTTGCATTTCACTTAACCTACAGAAGATGCCTTTCAATAAAGCCTTCAAACCCCTCCCCAAAATTTCACCAAATAAGCAGATACACTAAAAAAGTAACTGAAATTGTAAATCGTAAAAGAAAGGCAAAGATCCTGGCATATACCTCATGAGAGTTAACTATTTATTACCCAGCACATTTCAGTAAAAATGATTTGCCCGGGGTTCTGCTTTAAGAACTGGATATTATAACATTCTTCAGTTTAATAGTTTGTTAAACATGTTTTGATAAACAATAACCCATCCTAAATTTCTAAAGCAAAGACAAAGAACTTGCACTGCAGTTTATTGTGTACTCAACAATGCATTCTAATGTGCACAATATATTTAGGCATTTATAATCCTTGCCAGCACTATATAAATTTAAATTAATGTGGGTTTTCCCCATGTATCTTCATTTGCGCCAGTACACTGTAACGGAAAATCTATATTTAAATCAAATTTTGATTTATACATGGAAGCAAATTCTTCCAGGAAATATTCCTTTGTTTTGCTGCTCTATTAATTTATGGGATCGATTACCACCAAGGACACTATGTGCACAGAGTTTGTATGTTCTCCATGTGTTTGCATGGACTTTCTCTGGGTGTTTTTCTTGATTCCCCCCTGAAAACCATCACCTGTTTCTGAAAATGCTAATGTATGGCTGTCTCTGATTTTAACACTTTATAAACCACACACCTAGCAAGGAAGAAAGTAAAGTCAGAACACTTGCTCCTAAAATTCAGTGCGGTGACTGCATTAGAAACCAAAACGTATACAATTGTTAAAGTAGAACTGGACACAAAATGTGTGTAGCACTTTCCTGACCTCTAGGAGCATGTGGGAGACTTCAGAGGCAGGGTGAGCTGACATTTCCCCTCAGGAATGAGTCCTTAGCCGGTTTGTGGGATGTGAAAATATCGATGGGCGCCAGTCACTTTAGGGATTTTCTAATATTTTATTTCATAAGCCACAACAATGGGAAAGAAGGTAAAGGGCTACAGACATCTAGGACAGTACAGAACTCCAGACTCACCGACCACTTCCCAGCTTCACAGTGCAGAGTTCCTTTAAACCGATTGTGGTGGCACTGTGTAGAACCTTAGCTGGATAGAGCAGATCTAGCATAGAATTCCCCAGGCAAGACCCCAGACTTCTCTCTGAGGTCCAAACCTATCTTGGCTTCTCAGGCTCTTCCAGCAGAGTAAGAAGTTCCTCCCTGATTCTCCAGGACTACCTGCAGGCTACAGGTCTGGTCAGATGGCTCACACATAATGCACCCTTCCCCAGAATGGAGAAATCGATTAATCGAACAGGAAATTTTTAATCAGTAACAGCCCTAGTAATGATGTATTAATAAACACAGAGCTGCATTAATGCATGTATTTTATATCTGCCTAGAGCTCAGCTTGAATGCAGCATTTACATCAGAGAGCACCTCATGTTTTCTTGGCACCGAATGTTGAACAGCATTGGATGATTTTTGGAATATACCTGATTGTAAATAAGTTAGTAATTTACATTGTTTTGTCTTTTATTAACAGGTTTAAATAACTTATTTTTCTTAATAAGGCTGTTACAATAACACACAATGTTTTCACATCAATCTGCCTCCTTTCACCCTCTGGAATTCCTTCTGGTAACTTGATCAATGCTATAAGTATCTGAATACAAAACCGAGTACCGCCCAAATGTTCCGATACCTTCCAGTCAGAGGGAGATTTCCCTGGCTTCCCTATGGTCCCTGTGTGTGTTGTAAAGTAGCCACCGCTCCAATCTCACTCCTGGGAATGACAACAACCTCATATTTAGTTTACTCATCTGTTTTGAAATGATAGTTTATCTTCTTGACAACAAGGACCATGGGGAACAAAAGTATGCACCCTCCAGAAGGAAGGACAGTGTCAGCACCAATTCAAAGATGATTTGAGGATCTACTGCCGAGTGATACACAAATAAGATACATTTTTGTTAATAGTGAAGGTACTTAAAGGCATTTTAAAGATTTAACTCCTGTGTTTAGTGTCACTTTAAGCATTTTATGTAGACTCCTTTCTCTATTTTCATTCCTTCTCTTCTTGCCACTTCTCCACCTGATATCTCCATCCTCATCCTATAGTACTGGGACTCAGCATAATGGATCCTGTGTAGGGAGTATGTTTTCCTCCATCATGGTGTTAGCAGAAGGAACCACATAAACCCACTCAGCACATGAGACATTTATTAAAACAAATATATAAAAACACAGATCATTCAATACCATCACCATGACCTTCTGGCATATTTTGTTTCAATGGACTTCTACAGGGGCCCAGAGAAATTCTAGAGAAATATTACCATCAGGGTATTAAAGTCTCTGTTTTATTGTTTTTTTAAAGAGAAGGAGCAAAAGCATTGACTATATAGAAAAATAACTTGTTACAGTCACGCAGTAGCCAATGTAATTTACATTTCCTTTTTTTTTTAGCTAAAGTGGTTTATGAAATATATCCGGCTTTATTTGTAAAAAATGTTTTTGTTTCCTTTTCCCTTAACCTTACACACAACAATTTTACAAAATGTTAATACTTTGTGAACTGTTAACTGCAGCAATTCAGTTTAATTTATACATTTTATTGCTGCTCCTACAAAATGCTGCTCTGCCCGGGCAGATATTAATACAATTATTTCAGCCCTAGCATTACATAATTAAGTGTATTTTCATTTTCTGGTCCTCTCTCCATTTCCTTATTTTATGCTACACGTATCTCCACGTTACACATTTCACATTAGTCTCCAAATCCTAGCTGCATATATCACTTACTAAACAACCCTGTGCAGAAAATGAACACAGCACTCAAGAAATGCTAACTCTTCTCCACAGATCTAGAGCTTTAGCTGGAGTACTATTGAAGTAAGAGCCACAAATAATTAAAGTGAGCTGTCTTGACTAAAAAACATGCCATTGTGTTATACATCAAGAACACCAGTAGCTTATGGTAATAGAAACCATTCCTATAAAGGAAAATAGAAATGTACTTTAGGGCTTATTTTTGCTGTTGTTTAAAGAGGGGTTTAGCACCCTAAAGGAGAACTATGAGGTGCGTGAAAATCACTCAGCCTCATAATTCGAGCTGACGTGTGACAATGAAACACACAATGCCACACATCGGCTCAATAGATCAGGAAGTGAGCAAACACATACCGAGATTCGCTCACTTCTCGATCCTGTCCTTGCAGAGAGCCTATCTAGAGGCAGAGACAGCTGTCACTCACGCAGCTGGGTGTATCCAGACAGTAATGTCGGGATCCATCCCGGCTGCGGCTTCTCAGTATACCACGAGCTGTAGCTTGCGGTGTACTAAGCTTTGGGTGACGGGAGGACGCTAGTTTGTGTCCTCCAGTTACCCTTAGAGAACTATGGGGAAAAGCACTGACCCCATAGTTCTCCTTTAAATGCTGCATACAAATGTGTACTAATGTCAGAGTTTACAGAATGGCAGCTGTCTGACTGCCTACTATTTTTTATTGCCTCACCAGTCTGAAGCGACATGGGAGGACACAACGGAGGAAGTTGTTCATTAGCAGGCAAATTGCTGCCCAAAATGCACTGCCTTTGAATGATCTTCTGCACCCGATTCAGTGTGAACCTGGCCTCAGTAGTGGTGGGCAGGTTTCCACGATGCCCATGCTATCATACATATGGACAGAGCCAGATTTCAATCTCTTGAGTCTAGGCACTAAATATTTGGTGCTTAAAGCATTGCTAAACGTAAGAACAAAGTACAGTAAATATTAGTACCAGTAAACATAAGATTACATTCCCTTGCTGGTTTACATACGCTTATATTTACATGGAGTATATATTACCTTATTTGATGTTTTGCAATGCATTTAATATTATGTATGTTTAGGGGACTAGAGAGTGCTGGTATATCCTCCTGAAGAAGCTGTCATCAACAAAACGCATTGAGGATGTCACAGTTGACACCGCATACATGAATTCCTTTTTTAATTCCTCATGCTAATTAACTTTATGCCTTGCGTGTTTTCAAACCAACAATCTGTTTAAACCGTATCATTACCTTTTGTGCAAATAGATTCCGAATTTTAGTAAATTCAAAGTAAATTCAAAGATTCAAAGTAAATTTTGAAGGCTAAGCATGTGCCTAAAGCTAGGGCTGCACTGATAATAATGCCAAAAGTGCAATTTTCTGGCTGATACAGCGGTGCATCCATTCTTTCTCTCCTCCCCGCTGGGCGCTGCTCTGCGTCCCAGCGGGGAGGAGAGAAACTGTTACAAGTGGCTGAGCGCTGCGGGAGGAGAGCGCTGTGAGCGGCCGGCGTCTCTCCTCCCTGAACTGCTATGCCTCCTGTCACAGATCACAGGAGAGCAGCATGGGCGGAGACAGCAAGCGCTGTCACAGGAGGCTGAGCTCTACTCGCTCAGCCTCCTGTGACAGCGTGTTAGGATGGAGAGCGGTACAAATAAATAATTGAGGACAGAGTATGTTTACTATATCCTCAATTATGAATGAATGGTCTACATCACCTCTTGTTCATTCATGATTGTGGTTATAGTAAACACACTATGTTCTCAAGTTATGACTGAAGAGGAACATGATAGAGGATTCCTGTTCATTTTTAACAGGGATGCAGAAAAAAAGATTGAGGACTTTGTGTCCTCAATCTCTCTTTCTATTTTAAAAAGGAAATATCAGGGGTCTGTTTAGACCCCGAATATTTCACCGAAGCCCCTAAAAGTAAAGTAAAAAATACAAATATTTAATAAAAAATGAATAAATAAATATAAAAAAATTAAAATGTTTGTAAAAAATGATTGAAAATTAAATATTTTGAAAATTTTTGAAAAAGTTAAAATAAAAACAAAGGGGCTATATTAGTGGCTAGATTATAAACGCTTAGTAAACCAAAGTGGCTATATTATAAACGTTTAGTAAACCATATAAAGTTCAAAAAGCATATATCTGGTTGTCCAAAAAAGTGAATAATATTTTATGTGTGTGAAATCTTCCTTCCAGTGAATACAGCTCTTTATTCACTACTGTGCTCCCCACACCTTTACGCACTCACCAGATGAAGTGTGACCTTGTATTACTCATACTAAGTTCAAAAGTGCCTTTACACAGTGGTGGTTGCTTCAGGATGATCCCGTATATAAAAGAAAGATCGGGTCACTGATGAAAACTTTAAAGTATCTTGCACTTCTTTAGAATATTCAGATCTAAATCATAGCCACTTTCCAACTGCGCTTTATCCTCAATATTCCAGCATAGAAGACACAAAAAAATACTCATCAGGTAAAAACATTTAAAATCAGTAAATAAAACCAAATGCACTTACATAATTCTAGATAGATAAAAGCATGGCAAAATACATTCCACACAAATATTTGGTCCCAAAGGTGCAAAGCATCAACCAGCTTTACAAGACGCATTTCGTCTAATGTGACTTTTTCAAGAGTGATGATGACAACTGGATATATGTTTTTTTGAACTTTATATGGTTTCATGAACTTTCGCTGTTATAATATAGTTACTTTGTCACATCTTGTTATCAGTGTTATTTTATCTTTTTTTTTTAAGGCCTCATTCACACAGCTTAGAGTCGGCCGTGTCCTCCCGTAGAACAGGCTGCTACATACAATCACACGCAGCACCTGTCCTTCCCGGGAAGGCCCAATACGACCGTACACGCCGCACGGATCTGTACGGGCCGACTCTAAGCTGTGTGAATGAGGCCTAAATCATGGTGAGCAATGACAAAGGGTGTCTAACATATTACAAGGGAAATTACTAAAGTCAGCTGTTAACGTAGATGATGGAGTTGGAAAGATCTTCTTTTAATTCCTGCTGTATTTCTGAGACAGGAAGTGAATGGAAATCTCCTCAATGAGACACAGACAACAAAAAATTGACAGGAATCATCCACGTTTCTACTCAGTGCAACAATGTAAATCAGGGGCGTAACTAGAAATCCAAGGGTCCCATAACAAGATTTTGTAAGGGCCCCCCTGTCTAAACCATGAGTTGCTGCCGCTGATGACATCTCCAGGCTGAACTTGGCATGCTATTTGGGGGGGGGTGGCAAGCGGTGTATAAGGGGTGCAGGAAGCAGTAAAGGTTGGAGGTGCATTGCCTGGGGCGCCCTCTCCTCCACGACGGCCTCCGTAGTGCCGGCCCTGCATGCTACAGACAGTGTTTCACAGCATCATCTAGTAAATTTAACCTGGCACAATGTTGAGAATCTCAGTAGAGTTCTTAAAATTCAGAAGCTGTAGGAGAGATTTCCATCTGGAGTCATTCTAAGAGTTAGTTCACACCACAAGCATTGCATTCCGGCCCGTTTTGGTGCCGGAACTCAGTAGATCGCATCCCTGCCGACTCCCTGCGTTCAGGGGCGTAAGGGGGAATGGTGTTGCATTAAAGTCAATGGTACTGTAGCCATGCCCCCCTGGCTGCAGTGCGATCGCCCACACCTAAACGCATGGCACATCGATGCCTGCATTCCGCTCTGGTGCGGTCAGAAAAAATAGTGCATGCAGCATTTTTTCTGACCGCATCGGACCAGAACGCAGGCATTGATGTGCTACGCATTTGGGTGCGGGCGATCGCACTGCGGGTGGGGAGCGTGGCTGTGGGGCCATTGACTTCAATGCACTGCCATGCCCCCTCCCGCTCTTATGATGTGAACTAGCCCTGAAGGTATTCTTAAAGCTGAATGTCAGTTATGCTTGTAAATTAATCTTGCATTGGCCCCATCCTGCATGGTTTAACTGCTTGTTTAGTTTAGAGGGTGATGAATGAGGTGTCATACCTTACCTTGCCTTACTTATCTTCCTACTCTTAGCTGACTTCTCTGCTGCTGCCCCTGCAGGTGCTGCCCCCGCTGACTTAAACTGGTCGGGCTCGGTGTGCGCGGGGTGGAGGCAGTATTGCCGATGCTGAGCTCTGCTGGTGGGGTTCGGTGTGCGGGGGGTGGAGGCGGTATTGCCACCACTGTGCTCTGCTGGCCAGGATCGATGTGCTGGAAGAGTAGAGTACCTCCGCCCTGCTCCTGGCCGGGCCCCCCCTCTGTCCTGGGCCTCATAGCGACCGCATGCGAACGGTGGTAGTTCCGCTACTGGTGTGAATCCAGCTCAAGTGTTTATGCTTGTTGGGAATTATAAAGACCGTTTGCAGTTAGATAATTTCTTAACATCCAACCTGTGTCTATTATTTATTGTTAGGCTTATAAACTCTGCATTTCTTTTGTCAGGTTCTTATGAAGAAATGCAAGCTTTTGCTCTACAGTACAAACCAGTTCTAATAAATAACTTCCTAGAAATATTATATTATATGATGCCCTAGAGAAAAACAACCATGATGGGAGGTCTAAAATGTCTCCATGAGCAATAAAATATGTTAAAAAGTCTAATTAAATTTTTATTGCTTGACCTACACACCTTTAGTTTATGTGGATTATAAAAACAGCTTTTAGAAATATTTCAAAGAACATGTAATGTTTAAACTTAATACCCTGACATTCATCAAGCTTAACAACTTTGTAGGCTGCCATTGCAGACTTCTTTTTGAAGGTGTTTCCTCCAGGGCTGGTTTGTCCTGTTTTCATCACTTTTTAGGAATCATTAATACACAAATGCCCTGCACCACAATGTACATGTTTTTATGCATTGTGGCATACTGCATTAGGCAGCCCATTAAAAGTAGATGGGCTGCAATGCATGAAAAAATAGGGCTTGCTGGCAGTGCAGCAACTGTTTTTAAAATGCCCCATTTATAGCATTTTGGACACTTAATGACAAAGCATTATGAAACTGCTTCCTCTTTTGTCTCCTTAAGAGCAGGGGTGGGCGCACTATTTTTGTAGTAACTGCATAAGGGGCCTTTAGAATTTAGGTGCTATACATTAATACAATACATATAGTGTACATTACCATACTATTACTTTACAATACATTCATATACAGTACATCAGGCCTCAAAATTTCCACTCGCCCCCTCGCAATTGACTAGTGAAAATTACAAGGGGGGGGGGGGGCGAGGAATGGGACACTACCGTTGCGGCGATCGCTTGCTTCTGTTGTCTCTTTCTCGGCTGCTGCAGCTACAGGGCGGCCGAGAAGAGAGAACAGAAGCGAACGATCACCGCGGCAGTAGTGTCACATCCAGAGCCGGCACTAGCTCTCTGCGATCCCTCTCTCTCCTTCCGGCCGCTGCAGCTTCAGCTCCACGAAGCGGGCACATTTTGACCTCTGCACTGCGTGTCACATTACTGACCTCTGCACTGCGCTTCACATTGCTGACCTCTGCACTGCGCGTCACATTGCTGACCGGTGTACTGTGCGTCACACAGCTGGCCTCTGTATTCTGCATTGCACCACTGACTTCTGTACTGTGCGTTGTTACTGATCTTTGTACTCTGCGTCACACCGCTGACCTGGCGGAGTTAAGGCCAGGGCAGGGTTGGGGTTAGGTGGGGCAACTGGTGGGTACATTTTAAGGCCTGGCTAGTAGCTTAGGACTTGAAATTTTGAGCCCTGCAGTACATTATTATAAAGTGCAGTATTGCAGTGTGGTGAGCTACGTAGTCTGCATATTCAATACCACTCCAACCCCCTCATCCTGTGTTCACTGTGCTGTATTGTGATACATAACTATGAATTGCAGTCTGTTAGGGTTCCATATTATTGTGTACCCAACTCTGTGTTCACACTGCATAGACCCAACAGACCTTTCTAGGTCTACCTTTTTTGTATATAACCATCAGCTTTAAAGTCCATGGATCATTGGTTAGAAAGAAGAGAAGTAAAACCAAACCTTTTTTTGGCTTTACTTCTATTTTGGGTCACAAGTGTGTACATTGTGTTTCCTAGTTTGTGGCCTATTCCACTGCTCTGGCAATCAAAAATCGTAGTGCCTATTGTATCTCTCAAATAGTATACTCTAATTGTGATTTCTTGATTAATACCTGACTGGTCTCTCCCTGTAAAATTCCACTGTGCGTGGAGTCAGTACAATATTTTTGGCTTTTTTTCAGTGAAATAACACACTTTCATGTTGATTTTTTGATTAATATCTGCCTGGTGTCTCTCCTGCTCAAAATGCAGTCAAGTAAAAGTGTTTAAATACTGTGTAGGGAATCAGTACAATATTTTGATGGCTTGGATTGAGATCTAACTGGTGTCTCTGCTGTGCTAAATGCGGCCTACCAAAAGTGCTGAGGAGTCTACAATATTTCTTCCTTTGTGGTTTGAAATAGATACACTTTAACCACTTGAACACCAGGTGTTTACACCCCCTTCCTGGCCAGGCCATTTTTCAGTATTTAGCGCTGCAGTACTGACATTTATTCCGTCATGCAACGCTGTACTGAAATGTATTTTATACAATTTTTGGGGGACAGATAGAGCTTTCTTTTGGTGGTATTTAATCACCACTGCGGTTTTTATTTTTTACTATATTAAGGAAAAAGTACTGAACATTTTGAAAAAAATAAGTATTTTTTTACATTATGTTATAATACAATTATTATTACCCAATTTTTTGGTAAAATAAAAAGAAGGGGTCACGTCGGGTAAATAGACACCAAACATGTCAAGCTTTAATCACAAAAAACTACTATACCCAAGATTGACCATAGGCGACGCTTTAAAAGCTTTTACTGCTCATCAGTGTAGTGTTATCAGTGATTGATGGCCCTAAAATGATTGCTCTCACTGCGACGCTCGCGGCAAAATGTAACATGTGCTGCGTAATGGGCACAATCGTCTTTTTCGCACGTATGCGCACCCGACACATGTTTGCATGCATGCATGTATGGGTGGGGACTTGAAAAAAATTGTGTTTTTTTATATTCTTTTTCATGTGTGACTTGAAATTTTTTTGGAACTTTATTTTTTTTTAACTATTCCCCCCCCCCCTTAAGTTTATTGTTATTACATAGGGGGGCTAAGAACCGCCACCTTATACACCTCTATAGCCGGCGGATCGCTTGTATGTAACAGGCATCGCTGTCTGTTTTTAAATTTGGGCACTTTCCCACGTGCGCACGAGTGGGAGTGGCTGACGGGACGTTTAAATATGCCCACTCAGATCTAGGAAGCTCCTGGCCCGGCCGTATTTTTACAACGACTGGCCGGGAGGTGGGTAATGTGCAGTTTTTGGGCCAAATTGCTGCATGCTGTGTGATCATTTGAAATGGGGTGTACCCCAAGTGTTTAAATACTGTGTATGGAGACTGCACAATATTCCTTCCTTTTTTGTGTGAAATAGATACATTTTATTGTGCATTTTTGGAATGAAAAGCTGCATACTGTGTGATCTTTACCCTAATGGGTCTATTTATGAACAATTTGCAGAGCCAATTTCCATGTGAATCTCTCTGAAGATTCATTCTGTGCAAAAAGATTAAAAAATTAACATCCTTAGTATATTTTCTTTATGTATGTCATTTTAAAATAAAATAATGTAATACCACATTATGGCCATTAGTTGGAACATAGAAAATAAACAAAAAAAATTACATTCAACTTGTAAAAAAAATACTAAGAACATTCATTTTTGCATCTATTCACACAGAATGAATGTGCACAGAAATTTGCGGAACAAATGGCTCTGTAAATTGTTTATAATCAGATACCTGCTGGGGCCCCCGGCCTCTCCTGCTGCCATACCAGGCTCCTCCACCTCCTCCGCTCTCTGTGGGCTGGGGGGGCCCGGGCCCCTGACATCAGTATTAGCCAAACCCCCCTGATGGAGGCCCTGTGTCCATGACCTCATCTAATTAAAACAGACAGTATAATAATACATTGTGGGTGAAAACAGGCCTTCTGGGACCTAAATAAAGAATAACATCTTAACTACCAGTGTGCTCTCCTCCAGTGATGTCCGTTCCAGGCTGTCATGCACACGTTTACATGAATTGCATTGTTCCTGGTGCCTGCCTTAATTCTCGGAATCTTACAGATGCCACAAATGAGTTGGGAAAATACACTGCGCATGCATCCTACACTGTACCCAGAAAATAAATAAAAAATTCTAGGGGAAAGATTAAGGTTTTTTTTTCAAAAAAAGAGAAGAGAATTTACACCTTTCAAGTATTTTTCTTGGTTTCAGAGTTTAGTTCTGCTTTACTGGACGTGAATGAATTATAGCACATTATGTAATAAAAATGTAACAAGATAGCATGGCATCTTTCACATTCGCCTTGGTGTTTCTACAGAAATAAAGAAGCAAACCCTTGTAAAGGTATCCCCCTGGAATTTATTTTTGCATTATGTGTTAAAACTTTAATAGACTAAGCAAAGACAGTTGCTTTTGACTTAGTCTCCGTTTGAAATGGAAATAGCGACACTTTGACTTTTCAAATGCCCCCAATCTGTTTAATGTCAGCTATGTTTTATTAGTTTACACTGCAGAATAAAGAATGAGGTATGCATATGTCACACTATACACTGCTCACAAATACAATTTAACCTAAGTGCAAGCATTGTGAACTATTTTGTACAGGATAGGAATTTATATGTCTGTTTGGGGAAACAAATTTCGCTGGTTTATATCACACAATATACATGACTTGTCACCAAACACAAAAATTTCCCAGCACACATACCAGCTAGCCTGCAATAAAAAAAGGGTTACACTGTCTTACAAAACAGAGGTTTTAGTTGCACAACTTTTGCAAAATATGTGGGAGCCACATTAAACTCGTCAAGTCCCCTCTGTGTAGTGTGGCCCTAACTCTAATCTATGAGAGCCTCCATCTTGGAGCATATATAGCAAAGGATGAATTGGGTGCAGGTACACCTATTCTTTCATTCATTCTTTCTTAAAGGCACAGGGACACAGAATATTAAACTCCTACATCCCCCACGACTGCCAAGCACATGGGTAAAACATGGGTGCCATATTCTTGCACAGCATACTGACAATCGGAAGGTTTTCCCTTGGGGGATGCAATGCATACTTTAAGGGTATCTATGGTCAAAAATTAAAAATTAATATTTTTTTTGTAGTAAATTTCCATAAGCTCTGTCTTATTCCTAATTACAAGATCATTCTAGAAGTTTGTAGAAGTGGTCTCAAACTCATTTCACTCGGGGGGCACTCAACAAATGTTTTTCTCCCAGGAGGGCCACTTGCCAAATTTCATACTTCAAAATAAAATGTAGCTACGGACACCAATACACACACAATAAGGCCCCATTAATACCTGTAAGTTTAGGTACAACTACAAATTCCTGAGTCAGGAACTTGCGTTTTCCTGCAGCAGGAATCCCTAATAATTACAAATGACAGCTGTCACCAATTCAAGTTAATGATCAGGTAACAGCAGCTGCATGTAAATACCTGCAGACCACATGTAATTGTATGCGATATGATTACATGCTGTTAGAAAACACTCTCCCTGGATGCACAATTGATGCGTCCAGGGAGAGTGATTGTTTCCTAACCAACTGTAATCATATCACATACCATTACATGCGGTGTGCAGGTGTTTACATGCAGCTGTTGTCATCTGATCAACTTGAATAGGTGAAGCTGCCGCTTGTAAACACCACATTAAGCATTCCTTCTGCAGTAAAACGCAAGTTCCTGACGCAGGAATCCCTAATTGCACCTAAAGATACAGGTGTGAATGAAGCCTAATACACTCTACCACCATACACATAAAGAAAATACTACACCTGCACATATAAAAGAATACCCCCCCCCCAACACACCCACACACATTAAAAAAAACTAGACCTGCACATATAAAATAATATATTTCCCCCCGTACACAAAAGAAAACTACCTCTGCACATATCAAATAATACACCCCCCATACACATAAAAAAAACTACCCCTGCACATATAAAATAATACATCCGGCTTTAGCACCAATGCTAAAGCCGGATGAAGGGACCCAATGTGGCCCCGAAAGCACTTGTTCATGTGACAAGGAACTTCAACAAATGAAGCTTTTGCTATTCTAAAAGGATTGATGTGCTTGTGACATTTCTACATTTTGCTGATATTTGCGGCGCCATCCACAGTCACTGCAAGCACCCCCCCATCACAAGGAACTTTAGGTAAGGAGTGCAACAAGGATAAGTATTTACCTAGGAGCTCAAGGTCACATCGCATGACAAGACTGAATGCTGATGACTTTTTTTGGTTTAATAATAAGGTACTCTTAGGTGAGGGGTCAGCCTAAAGTTGGTCTTTAATGCTGTCTGTATGCCTAAGTTTATGGAAATATGGTTTTCTTCAAGATATATAGCTAGAATTTCAAATGTTTTAAACGTACCTGCTTCAGCTCCAGTTTTCCAATAATGCTTTCTTTGAATGCAGAGATTTTAGTATTAGCAGTGAGTAGTGCTTCACTTTGGAGTGAAAGATTACCGTATATACTCGAGTGTAAGCCGTCCCGAATATAAGCCGAGGTACCTAATTTTACAAAAAAAATTGGGAAAAAGTATTAAATATAAATATAAGCCGAGGGTGGGAAATGAGGCAGCTACTGGTAGATAGATACCAATAAAATATCACCCAAAAAAATGGGCTGAAAATCTCGGCTTATACTCGAGTATATACGGTAAGTGCGCTCAGTTTAAAAAAAAATGTTGTATATCAGAAATGTATACTATGACCTATACATTTGGGGGGTAATAATAAAAAGTGTCTGAGACAAACTTTGTCTTAACTGGAACACAGCCAATCAGCATTTCAATTTTCATTATCTGAGCTGTGTAGAAAAGCATTTTTCTACAACCCAACCCAAAGAACCTCTGTAAAGAATAACAAACAATCACAGTCACTGCTTATTTCATGCAAAGGTCCCAGAAAAGCCTTGTATTCAAGGCACCAGAATTTCCTTTCAAGAGAGTGTAGTGCCCCTTGACCCCCAGAGGCCTGCCTGGAGCCCCAAAGGGTAGGGAGGGCTTACATTTCACTCTCATGGGTGGATCCTTATCCGGGTTGTGGGATGTGAACAGTAATTGGAGTCACTTTAAGTGCCTTTTTGAATGCTATATTGTAGAATAGCAAAACTGGGAAAGAGGATATAGAGGATATGGATACACATCCATAGCAAAACAGACTCACGCATCCCTTCAGGCTTCCACAGTTTAGAAATACTTTAGCAGAACAGGAACTGACACTGTGCAGTAGGACAACAGCTGAATAGGGATGTGCATGAGATCTTCCCTGGGAGAGACATCAGACTTGTTCCTGAGGTCCATGCCATGCTGGCCTTCCTGGCACCACCAGCAGTGAAATCGTGGTTCTCCTCCCCAGATAGTTCCAGACCCCACCTGGGTCTGGAACTATCTGTGGCCTGTAAGCTTGAGGCCTTGTCAGCATCTCCAACCATGTACATGGCACCTCCCAAGCCAAGCCCGGGGGTGGGCTGCCCTGAGTACATGGCAATTTATGTACTCCCCAGCATTTAATGCTGAACTCCAGGCAGATATAAAACGTGCAAATTAATGTAACTCTGTATTCAGAGGGCTGATTCTTAAGGGCCCATTCACACCAGATGCCTTGGGGCTGCTGTGTCTGTTTTTTCCAGCGCAGCCCCAATGCAAGACAAGGCAATTTGCCTTGTCATGGATGGACACCATTTATACCACCACATTGCAGTGGAACACGATGGGGTGCATCTTAAATGATGCCTCTTGACCGGATCATCTTCTTTTCAGTAGTTTTTCAGTAGCGCTGGTGTCAGTGTCTGATCCAGCGCTGACTGCTGTGTCCTCTGTCATATGGTGTCTGTCCACGTGCACGCTCCCGTTACGTGCATTCAGCTCCACTGTGTCTCTCCTTTTCTCCCGGCCGAAGATCTCTACTGCGCATACTCACGCCCTATCATGCTGATCGGCCGCTCGAGAATCTTTAGATCTTCGGACGTGAGTGAGTGGCGGAGACAGAGGTATGTAAAACCCTTTTTGGTAACTTTTTAATTTTTTTATGTTTTGCATACTGCGTCCTAGCAGTAGATGTATGCAAAAAAAAAAAGTTTAATTATACTTTAAGTTAGCAGCAGTGGTAAATTCTAATTTATGAGTGCACATATTTCCTCTCTTAATCTAGTTGTAAGTCTAACATTGAAGCAGTAGGAAACCAATTTTATCCTCTCAGAAAGGATTCAATTAATTAAACGCTGCAATAGACCATCAAAGTGCCTTCTTTCTTGTGGTATAAGATGCCATCTTTACAAAAAAGATGAATCCTACCAAAGATAAAATATTAAGATAAAATATTTAATAGGATTTAGACAGAAATAAATGTTGTTCACAGTTCATTTTGAATTTGGTTTGTATGAAAATGAACAACCTTCACCATATAAAACTAGTCTGGCTTAAAGTGGAACTCCAGAAATGCACAGTTTGGTGAACAGTTGAAATGCATCCATAGGACATATGTAAGTATTTGCATTTCTGTCTATTGAGTTTTGCGAATTAGACAGCCTTGACATGAGCAGAGCCAGGTAGGTGACCTGATTTATTTCTACTATAGTTAAGCAGTGCAGCCTGATCACCTTCTTACTGAAAGGCTGTGACTAGCCATTGAAAGAGCAGCAGACGATTGATGAACCCATCCCTCTGCTCTCATCTTCTCTCCAATGTTATCCACTACAGTAATAGTTCTCCACCACTAGATGTCCCCAGTCAAGCCCAGTATTATTTAACCTGAATTATGGAGAACATCCTGTAAGTGCAGGGTGTCATGGACCCACCCCCTTAGGGAGCATCACCACAGCACTCTGCATTGCCACACAATGATGCACTGAGCAGCACTGAAGTTATTAAGTCAGCACTGCTCTCTATAACATTGAGGATCATCCTCTGTGGGTAGGAGATCTGGAAAAGACCCTGTGCATCATGTGATTGGAGACCCATCATTAGAAATCAGTTTGTTATTCATGGCAAATGGCAAACTGTAGAATGTAATATTTAAGCCAGAGAACAGCTTCAATCGGCGTTTCTCAACCATTTTTCAGTCACGGCACCCTTTAAAAGATGCAAAAACCTCAAGGTACCTCAGTCTAAAATGTAAAAACCATAAATTAAAAAAACAATGTGTCATTCTTCAAAAATGCATACAAGACCCTTATCCTAGATAGGAGTCTGGTATGGATTTTTAATCGGGGAGCCCATGCAGAAAAACACAAAAGTGGGATTTTCTTATTCACAGCAGAGTCTCCCCTTCAAAAAAACCCTTCACATCAGAGCCCCCCTTTAACATCCGACTACCCCTATACAACAGGAGCCTTAACTTTAGAAGCCCATCAGAGTCCCCATCTTTAATATTTGAAGCTCCCTTCACATCAGAGTCCCCCCTTTAATATCAGACTACCCTTTACATTATTACCCCCTATTCACTTTAGAAGCCCCTCCTTTAACATTAGACTCCCCCTCTTTCACATTGGGAGCCCTCTTCACACCATTGGCATAACGCTATGTGAAACGTTTGAGGCATCCCTGAGGAAGCCATAAGGCAACCCAGGGTGCCACGGGAACCCTGGTTAAAAAAGGCTGGCCAAAAATATTACATTCTACAGAGCTTTCACATCTATACAATAAAAGACTGTACAACCATGGAAGTTACTTTTCTCATTTGGATTTTTTTTTTTTTTAGTCTTAAAAAGCAATCAAAAACAGCTGTTTGCAATTATGTCTATAAAACATGAGATTCTGTACCTATTTTGTATTCAAAACCAGTGACAATACTTATGACTACTGCTAAATGTTTATTGCATAAATTAAAGAGACTATGGTGCACCTGCCTTAAGCATTGAAAACAGTATGCAGCACACCAGTGTAGCCAAAATAGGAAGGAGTGACTCAGTGTATTCATTATTGAATTGTATGGCAGGTATCATTTATTAGTATTTTTGATCAACACACAAACAAATCTGTATAATCGGTGGCGTAACAATAGCCATAGCATTCCAGGGGGCTGCTATGGTGCCTGGGGTGGGAGGGGGCCCATTAGGGAGGCTGATTAGGCAAACTAAACTATGAGGTTTCTAGTATTGAAGGGATGAAGTCAAAGCTCAGGATCATCTAGCCACAGATTCCCCCTCCATGCAGTAAGAGGCATTCGCTTATCTAAGCAGTGTAGATTTATTGCCCACTGAACTTCTGCGACAAACTGAAATTAACTCTGTAACTCTATAATTTTTATCCCCAGTTGACAGCTCTCGCGCTGCTTGTCCTTCATAAATACTTCATATTGTCACTATGGACACTGCTAGCTGCTACATAGAGAGTTAGGTGGGGGGCCCCATGGTTTGTAGTTACGCCCCATAGCAAGGCTTAAAATTTCAAGTCTAGACCTACTAGCCAGGCAAAAACATTACTCTCTACCAGTTGTCCCACCAAACCTTGCCCAGGTCCGCCTCCAACCCCACCCCAACCCCGCCTCCAACCCCTCCC
>NW_017306629.1:572598-584134 GCF_000935625.1 Nanorana parkeri
CCCCCCCCCACACACACATAAAATAATACACTCACCCCTTATTTTAAAGAATATGTTTTTATTGAAGATAATTTTACATATAAGCAATAAGACAAACAATACAAAACAATACATCACAATACATCATCTGCACAAGGATGTGATAGCATGGCACATTAGGTAGGTACGTAGTTGAAAGGCCTTAATAACATCTCCCTGCTTGAGAAAATATACCATATCTGTCATGGCCGTCTGTCTTACATATATATCCTGACCCCGTTTAATTGAAGAGCATTTCCAAGGCACTTTGCTAAGGCGCCACAAAGGGAGCCGTAATGTGCGAATCATACTCCGTACCATATAGTGCATAAGCTGTATTTAAGGAAAGGAAAGCAGAAAAGAGACGAGAATGAAGAAGAAAGCAAAGTTTGAGGAGAAAAAGGTAAGTACAGGTCATGAGAAGAGGAAACGGGGAGGCCAGAGATCTAGCCAAGTATAGTACAAATACAGAAGCAGACACAGGAAGAGGGTCCGTCCATTCACAATAGTCTGTAAATACTCCTAGGCCCTTCTCTCCGGTGGTCCAGGTCTCTCAGGTGTACACTCACCCCTTATTAACCCCCCCACATAAAATAATACACTCACCCCTTATTAACCCCCCCGGGTGCTGAGATGCTGGCTTCCTGGCCAATCAGCATCGAGGCGGCCAAACCGCATAGAGTCGGCAACCTGGGCAATCAAGAAGCCGGGTGGCAGGTAACGACATGCTTCCTGATTGGCCGGGAAGCTGGCTCCATGCTAGTGGAAGTACCGGTATCAGCGAGTACCGAAAGAAAAAAATTGTTCTCGTACTCTTTACAGAAAAACCGGTATCGGTGAATCCCTACTGGAAAAAACTTTTCATTCATTCAAGAATCAGCCATACACTGTATGTATATGTGTGTGTGTATATACATACAGTATATATATATATACACATATATATATATATATATATCAGTATATATTGATTATTAACCCCCCACACAAAATTATAATACACTCAACACCTTCCCCCGAGCCTCCTCACCTGTTCACGTCTTTGCAAGGAGGAGGCTGTGAGCAGGATCGATCCCTGGTTTATCTGTGAGTGATTACAGAGGTCTGCAGCAGCCCTCACTATCACACCCAGATAGCCAGGCATCGATGCTGCTCACAGACATTCTTTCCTTCGCCGGAGCTCAGAACTGTCAGAGCTCCGGCCGTAGGAAGCCGGAACTGACAGGAGCTGCTCTGCTCTCAAATTTCCACTCGCCCTCACCTTATTTTTACTCGCAAAATGCGAGCAGGTGAGTGGAAATTTTAAGCCCTGCCCCAGAGTATAACCAAACAGATCATGGTTGAGGTTGACTAAAGGGAACTGAACCAGTGAAGCACAGTAGAGCCTTTTCAAGTCTAAAGGTATCTATGTGTTATTCTTGCATCACAAATTCCCAAAATAGTGGATTTATTCCTATTTTAGGATAGTAGGTGGAGCCATACAAATAATTTCTTTATGTCCCTAGGCCTGTTGTGGAGGGCCAACACATTACTGTGAAGATGCTTGGGCACACACACGCAAATACATAACTGATAAAAAATATGATAGGGGCAACTAATTTAGGGGGCACTCTAATGGATGCAACTGGAGGCCAGCACATCCACTGTCAGCCAGTCATAACTGTGTTCAGACCTCAGGCCGGACAGAGATAGTCAAGGGGCTGGATGCAGCCCATGGGCCATAAAATGTTCAGGTCTGCCCTAGGCCAACTGTACACCCAGAACTGCCGGCCTATAGTACAGATACAGGCTAATATTACAGAGCCATTCATTCTAGCGATGCACAGATACCAGTTCAGATACCAGTGCCGATACTTGGCATGTTTAAGAGAACTACCAGGGTTGCAGAGGCTGCAGCCGCAACTGGGCCCTGGCACTCCACCGCTGACCTAAAATCATTAGAAAAACTGTCATATGACAATAAAAAAAGTATCAGTAATTGCTATGAGTGAGTACTTGGACAAGTATTGGTACTTGTACTTGGTCTAGAAAAAATGGTATTGGGGCAATCCTAAACTTGTACCGAGTACGGTACTTGGTATCTGTACATTCCTAATGTTTTCCAATCTGCATACAGCTGTACAGAGCACAGAATTTATGGCTTGGACTGAGTAGGGTTTGAGGAGCAAAGAGAAGGTCCACAACGTTGTGGGGAACCTTGCTTGAGGCAGATTTGCGATGCATGTCACCTCCATCTGAACAATTTTGCTGTCCTATATGTGTCTGGTGTGACATTGGCAGACATCCTACCTTTAGCATCCATTCTGACTGAAAAAACGATTTGCTGCCATCTGATGCCATCATCAGGGGGTAATTACAGGGGCAATCCACCATGTAAAAACCTCTACGGGCAGGAAAATGATGTTATTTCATGTGTAGAGGGAGATGGGTGGGAGAGTGGGCCGCTGTTAGAAGGGAATTTGAGCAATTTGGTATCAGTTACAAACTAGAAGAGTGGCTAACAGACTGCTCATGAACTGCTCGGAGAGCTTTTCTGTATCTTTTATCTTTTCAAAATATCAAGCAAAAACCAGAAGTTGCACTTTGTATCTGCATCTCAGAAATATCACATCTCTTTACAAAAAAGAAACTGCCAGACTCTGGTGACATTCCCATTACTTGGCAACAAAGCTGACAGTTTTTCAATCCAAGTAAAAATTTCTTTAAGAGCACCTGAAAAGTCACACTAGTAACAGGATGTCTGTACATAGCCACCAGAATAGCAGCAGAGTTATTACCTTTAAATAGGTTCTGCTTTGAAGAGCTTGCTGTGCTGCAAACCCCTTGCTAAGAAGTTGTGCACAAAACAAATTATGCACCTTATACTCACACCTCTGACTCTCAGGTCCACCAAATCCCTGTGCAGAAGAGATAACATAAAAGATTTCTTTAAGAAAACCTTTATTGTACTGTATATACTGGCATGCAAGTGTTTTATCATGCCGTCTTTATTCTCACACATGGCTGCTGCATTTTTTACACGCCAGTTCTGTGTGTCCTATCTCTTTCTCTGTGTGTATCTCTCTCTATATATATTTATTTATAGAAATGGAGAAAATAAAGTATAACATATAAAGTATTACACATTCTCAATAACCAATAAAAACAATTCATATCTATATGTATAAGCATTGTGGGGAAATACAATTTTTGAAAGTTCACAACATAGGTATTTACCAGTGGCTGTGGGGCGGGGAATGCTCTGGCTGCAACTAAAGGCGCCTGGAGGGGTAGTGTCACTGACAGTTTTGCGCAGGTTTGGGCGAATTCGGTTCACACCAAGTCCATGCACATACCTATAAGCAACCTCAGTGCTCCAGCTATTGTAGAACTCCAAGTGCCACAAGACATTGCAATCTGTGGGATTTGTAGTTTCACCACAGATGGACTGCTGAGGTTACCTACCCATGTTTAAGCTGTTGGAAACCAACTGACACCGAATTTTGGACTCTTTGTTGTGATCTTTGAGAATGAACAATTTCACATTGAAAGCATCTATATAATGTGCAAATAATTAAAACTCCACAGTCTGGGCACAAGTGCACTTTAAATTAGGTAAATGCATTCCAGGTGTATCAAAACAAAAGGTGTGCAAAGTCTTAAGCTGCCCATAAACCTTGCAATCATCGGACGAAACTTTTCGTCCAATGATCGAACCGTCGTACGATTTTCGTACGGCGGCCCCATCCTGCCCCGATTATCGCAAGGTTCCATCAGCAGTAGTTAAAAAAAACACCTGGACGAATTGCGGTAATCGACCAAACGTATTTTCGTTTGCACATGAGCAGTGTTAATCGTACGACTTTTGACGCCACCAACCTTGCAAAAATTGTACGATCAAATGAAGTTTTCGAACATGCAGGAAAGACAAAAGTCGTACAATTGTATAGTACTGGCGGCTGCACACTCCCCATGCACCTTCCGATTGTCGTACGAAAAGTCGAAAAGTCGCATACGATTATCATACGATAATCGTAAGGTGTATGGACACCTTTACAGCCTAAGTAGAAAAGCCTGTCCTCTGCCAGCTGAGTAGCAACCTTGCTCTTTTATTGGAAGAAGTATTCTCTTTGCAGAGTTCTGACACACCAGAGTCACAGTCAGATTCGAACCTCTCCAATCAGCATGAGCTTAGCAGATTGCAGATCCATAGATCTGACTCAGCAGGGGGCGTGTTGGACTATATTTAGCCAATTTAAGCTTAAAGTGATGTTAAAGTCAAAAAAAATGTCCCCCCCCCATGTTAATGTTAGCACTTACCTTAAATGATGTCTCTTAATCCGATCTTCTTCTTTCCTGATGCTTACATCTGTCCCTCCAGTGGTGCGGCGGCTCTCTGATCCAGCTCTGACTCCTCTGTCCCTGCAGGCACTTCCGATCCCGCGGTGCATGTGGGTGCACGTGTCCATAGACTTACCTTGCGTCTCTGCTCCCGTCCATAGACTTACCTTGTGTCTCCCGGCCGAGAATCCGAGCTGCGCATGCAGCCGTCCCAAGATGCTTTGCGGCCGCCCGAGCGGTTTCTGATTCTCGGGCGGAAGAGTGCAGTTATAACGAGGTATGTTTAACCCCTTCGTGACTGACAACGTACAGTGTACGTCGCCAGCATCGGGGCTGTTTAAACAGACTCCCGGCAACTTTTGCCGCCGGGACTCTGTTTAAACTTCTAAAGCCGATTGTCGGCTTTACAACAGAAGCGATTCTGGTGACTTACCTATCGCCAGATCGCTTCTGTGTCCCAAAGAAGGGGATGCCCCCCCCCGCCGGACACCCCCGCCGTGCTTCCCGGGCTCCGTTGCCCCTCCTACGGGCCTGGGACCGGCATCCTAGGTGTCCGCATTTAATAATAAAAAAAATTTAAAAGTCCCCCGCCAGCACGCTCGTCACCACGTAAACACGCGTCGGGTGCGCCTACGTATGAAAACGACGAACGCGCTACACATGTTGGGTATCGCCCCGCATGCTGGAGTGAGAGCAATAATTCTAGGGCCAGTATTTTGGGGTATCTCTAAATTGATGACCTGTGGGGGCTTTTAAAGCGTCTTCTGTGGACTTTTTGGGGTACTGCAGTTTTTCGCCGTTTCACGGACGCACGCAATTTGTAAACTGGGCATGTTGGGTATCATTTTACTCGTTGTAACCTCATCTTTTATATTTCATTTAAAAAATTGGTATTTTGTTGTGTTTTGGGGCATTTAATTAAATTTGTCACTAAATTTTGGGGTTTAATAAGGAGTTGCGCTAATATTGCGCAACATAAAAATTTGCAACTACCACCATTATATTGTATAGGGTCTTCAGGCCTAAAATGTGGAGTATAACATGGGTGCAAAAAAATGAAAAAAAGGCCTCAGTCATGAAGGGATTAAACCGCTGTTAAAGCGTTTTTTAAAAACTTTTTGCATACATCTAATGCTTGCTAGCAGTAGATATAGGCAAAAAAATGGAGGGTTTAGAACCCCTTTAAGGTTCAACTGGCTTTAGATTTTTGAAAACTTGACCAGTTCTAAATTTTTTGTAATCTGTACATAAAACTAAAAAATGGTGTTTATTTGTGAAACCTTCAGAGGTAGTCTTAAACTGGCCATGCGACTATAGATTATCTGCAGATTTTCTATGGTCAGATGGAAAAAGTGCAACAGATTCCTCTATCTATGCTAAACTGTGTGGATGGAGGAATCTCCAGCTGGGCCAAGCTTCAGTATCTTGCTAGTCGGCCCCGCTGGCTGTCAAAATACCTGAACAATGCCTGCATCCAATCAGATTGTTCAGGTTTTTTGACAGCCAGTGGGACTGACTAGTATGATACTGAAGCTTGGTCCAGCGAGAGATTCCTCCGTCCACACAGTTTAGCGTAGATGGAGGAATCTGTTGCACTTTTTCCATCTGACCACTGAAAATCTGCAGATAATCTATAGGTGTATGGCCAGGTGTATACTTGGGGATAAATGTCATACATGACTATTATAGGTGAGAGCACTATTCTGCCCACTTTATGATACAGAGGAGTTTTTTTTTTTGCTAACGGGTTAGTGAATGTTCAGTTTGCAAAGTGTATTTTCACCCACCTTAGTGATTGAGGAGAAGCTGTGTTGGAGCTGTGTTGGAATACCCCAACAAGATTTTTGTTTGTCCGTGATGTCAGCACAGCTTCACCTTATTCATTTTGCTAAGTGAACAGCCTATACTCCTAATCAACCCCCTGTATATGCCTTCCACCCAATACAGTATATTCTCACACTGACAATGTTTTATAACGGTGTATCATATATATATACACATTTTTTAAAAATGTTTTTGTTAAGATTAATGTTTTAAGAATACACTATTGGCTTGCGTGTGAGATAATTCAGTCACAAGTCCTGCAAAGGCTGAATGTGAATTATAGGTGTTCTATTGACAGTATTTTCTTAATGTAAGTGCTGTTTGGAGGAGAAGAAAAACAATTTAGAAACCTTTGAGTCAACTGTACTTAATCTACAAAACCTGATAATAATGCATTTTAAAGTTTTAAAGTGGATTTCTTCCTTACTCAGTAAGTTTTAATTAACAGGCTGTGTATTGCATTAATGATATAAATCCTCAAACAAAATCAATTTTGGCAAACCCTTTATTAACAGTTCTTGCTTTACAGAAACCAAATGTAGGGAATGGAAAATAATGACAGTATTATTCATTTCATCCACTGTGTTATGTGGTTTACATTAGACATGTAACCCTGAATTTTTTTTTTAGTTTTGGATCTATTCGGATTTTTATTTCTTATTTCTTTCTTCAGATCTGAAATCTGATGCAGTTCGTTATTTGGATTTCGGATCCGAAATTCAGTTCGCTATTTGGATTTTGGGTCGTCCGAATTTTCGTTTCGGAACGGTCCACAACAGGACATCACTGGACCGTTCTTGTAATTAGACATGTGCACCAACAAAAATTTTGTTTCGATTCGGATTTTGTGTTATTTTGTTTTTCGGGATTCGAGTGCAAAAGTCAATTCGTTTCGGTATTCGGACAAAATTCGTTAGCGGTAGTCTGTACGAAAGTTCGTTTCGTTTTCATTTTGTTTGTTCGTGGCAGCAAAGACATTTGAGAAAATGTTTTTTTCCCCCCCTCAAATGTAATTTTGCTGCAACGAAATTTCATCCAACAAACAAAATTTCGTACAGACTACCGTTAACGAATTTCGGAATCGGAAATTCGGATTCGTTTACTTTCGTTATATCTGTAATTCGGAATTCAGATATAGCTGAATCTCCGAATTTCCAAAATTTTGTCCGAATTTCGATTTGGAACGAAACAAATTGCACATGTCTACTTGTAATGCAACCTCAACAGTCAATAAAACCAAATGACTGGCCAGAGAACAGTTTCGATTTGGAACGAAACGAATTGCACATGTCTACTTGTAATGCAACCCCAACAGTCAATAAAACCGAATGACTGGCCAGAGAACATGTCTGATTTAGTTTAGTTTTGAACGAAATTCGGACGGATCTGAATTTTTATTAAACGAGCATTCTGATTCATTTGCATTTGGACGCATTGGATTTTGGAAATTTGGATGCATTCAAATGCCCAAATTAAAGGAAATATGTATGAACAAAACTAAATGTATATGTCTAGTTTACATACAAAGTTATTGCAAAAGAAGACTACAGGGTGTGAAAAGGAGTTTTATTCTTTACCTTAGTTTCATGTTGAAAATCAGAATTCATAGTCAATACAATAATATAGGATAAGAATTAGATACTTGTTTAGAGGTACATAGCCTTTTAACAATAGATGCGTCCAGGGATATTGATCTATTCCAAACCACTTCGTTAATCGTATCACATACATGCGGAGTGCTTGCGGACTGCCACTTTCAAATGGCATATTTGGGATTCTTGCCTCAAGAACTCATAGGTTCCTGCCGCAGGAGTCCAAAAATGCACATTCACACCTACTGTGAATGTAGCCTTGGCCCAAACATGAGCAGTAGGAATCCTGAGATATGTGCAATGAAGTTTCAGTCACTCCTGTGCATATTGTTGCCCCATGGGCAGTATAAGTTGCATGCACATAGTAATTTTGTGAGGTGCAAGATGGAGTGTGAGTTGCTCAAGCACAGGCAATGTTACCGAGTCACTTTATCATGACACCCCATGAATTAATAATCAGGGGAGCTTACTAATAAATCCATAAACTGTTTCTATAGACATTGCTCCAGTGACAAAAATAATGTCTCTGCTCTTTGTAACTAACAGATGCACTTAAAGCACAAGTGACTTGAGAAATTCAGTGTACTTTCCCATTTGGGTCTATGAGTGCTGAAGAAGTTTTCTATCCAGAGGATGCAAACAGAGGAGGAGGCCATGGCTGTCATGTTGAGATATCATCCTGCGCTTCACAAGAATTACTACTGCACATGTTTGGCTAATGTAGCCAGTGATACTGACCACGCACGCTATTCTGAGGCGCTTCCAAATCTCACTGCTCCACACTTAAAGTGACACTAAACTCAGGAGTTAAATCTTACAAATACATTCAAGTACCTTAACTATTAACACAAATGTATCTTATTTGTGTATCACTCAGGTGTAGATCCTCAAATCATTACTGAATTTGTGCTGTCATTGTCCTTCCTTCTGGAGGGTGGCTACTTTTGTTCCCCATCCCTGTGTGTGTTGTAAAGTAGGCACCGCTCCATGCCCGCTCCTGTGGCTTCTTTACAACACAAACAAACCATGGGGAACAACAGCAGGCACCCTCCAGAAGGAAGGACAGTGTCAGCACTAGGGATCTACCGATAACGATACTGAGTATTTGGGGGAGTACTCGTACTTGCCCAAATGCTCCCATACCTTCCCTGATACCAGACTTTCTGGTCAGAGGAAGATTTCCTCTGACCGGCAGTGCATAGGGGAACATCGAGCCAGCTAAACAACATTAATCCGGCTTCCTGGGCAATCAGGAACCCGGGCCGGCTTGTCATTACCCGCCGTCCGGCTCCATGCCAGCGGAAGCACCAGTATTGGTACTCGGTACTGGCGAGTACTGAAAGCAAAATATCGGTACTCGATACTGAAAAACCGGTATTGGTGTATTCCTAGTCAGCACCAAATCAGAGATGATTTGAGGATCTACAGCTGAGTGATACACAAATAAGGTACATTTTGTTAATATGGTGCTTGAATGCATTTTTAAGATTTAACTCCTTAGTTTAGTGTCACTTTAAGGAATAGGTACACCCTGTGCATGAAATGTTTTAATAAAGATTTGTTATACTTTTGGGGTAAATTTTTGTGAGAGACTAATTTTTGATTCATTTTTCAGTTCATAGGTCTATATTTACTGTCCACACACTTTCTGGAACAGGAATGGAGGTAAAGTGCTTCAATTGGGGCATTTGTTAAGGGGACAACTGTCTAAGAATGAATTTCCCTCTCTTTGAAGAGATTTTTTCACTAAGTGAAGAATCTACAGGACAGGAAGTGATGGGACGAGGACAGTAAAAAAAAAACATGACAAGGTTTGACGAGGCTTTTAGCCATTCTTTGCTCTATCCAAAACTTAAACATGTTTTAGTTGTAAATATACTTTAAAGCTAAATGCAGCACAGAGAAGCATGAGGTAAAAAAAAATCCTGACCAATTGATGAATGTGGCCTGGAAAAAGAGCTGTGACTTCTATAGTTCCCTCTCATACTGCAGGAATTGGAAACATATGTAGAACCACAAATTATAATAGGGACAACAATAGCCTCTGAGATAACAACTCCAGCACTGTCCATGGTGAGTCTGATATCCTTTTAATGAGATAAATATGGAGGCTGCTGAACTCCTTCTGAAATGGCCAGTTGATTAGCTCTGATGTTGACCCTCTGACCTTGCTCTCTGAGTCACTGACCCAATTCAAGATTGCAGATCAGAAACATTTAGAGATGAGTCAGAATTCCATATCTGTATACCTGTTGTAGGTCAGTGGATCAAAGTATTGAAGCCAGAGGGACAGTATGTCAGCCAAGCATCTAGCATATCCCGACAGGGCCGGATCTACTCTCTCTGCTGCCCCAATGCTAGGTTCCTCAATGCACCCCTCTGTATGCAGGCTGCATACCAGTGATCTCGGCGACACCACTGAGATCACTTGTACAAAACTAGTGGAGGCTTCCCTGCTGTACATTTAGCCCTGCTTGCCCAAAGCAAGGCTAAATATAGAAAACAACTACCCACTTGGCGCCTGGAACTGCATATCCTTGGCGTCGGGAGATAGGAATTCCACACCCCTGCTGCCCCCAAGGCCGGGCCTCGGTTGGCCTTGTGGGAAATCCGGCCCTGTATCCAGAAGGAGAGGTCAGCAATGGCAACCGCCATCATTTTTTCCCTTAATAAATAAAAACTGTGTCAATTACATAATGACTGTAACCTGGGTGTTATATCCCAATGTGACACATTTCTGTATATTTTGTTTCATGTAAAAATGCACTTTAGGTTTGTGTATAATGATAAAAATGCAACTTAAAATAAATGCCATCATGTTTTATGACTGCTGTATGATTTCATCATTTACAGCGTAAACAGTGAGAATTTGTAGACATAGTGCTGTTAGCAGCACACATTATTCTGACAGAAAGTATTAATAAGATTAAAGGGAACTAATTAAATCTGCTTCTAATACATATGTAAATAATTTCACCATAAACCAGAAATACTAGATCTACAGCTCCACACCAAATCATAAAGAATTGGTAATAATAACACCCAACAAGCTACATGATCTAATTTTTTTGCCAGCATAAAGAGGTCAGGGTAGTCTGTACCAGGGAAACCAAAGTTCATAAGGGTAATATTGATCATGAAAGAGCCACCAGAAGGATCTACCAACTAGTAGGATCAGCTGAGGAGGAATGAATTCACAATGAAATGGCTGATATAAAAAAAATCACACCATAATCCAGTTAATCATGGTTCATATTAACTAGGACTAGATTTATTTGGATACCAGTGATTTAATCTGCTTAGTTTTCTGGTGAACTATACAATAACTGTAGGTACCCTGGAGGGTTAACCAAGTTGAGGAAGCACTACTTTTATTTAAAATGGCTTGGAGAGAGTAATCTCCATAGTCGGAGCATTTCTATGGGAGAAACAGAAACCTCCTTGTAAAACCACAAACAGCTAATGGCCCGCATGCAGACAAATTCAGCTTTACTAGACATGTAAGCCAGCAAAAAAATCAGTTTGGTTCGTTTCGTATTTTATATTTCGTTTCTTATTTCGTTTTTGGTGATTCAAGTCCAAAAGTCAATTCATTTGGGGATTCGTACGAATCTGACATTTTTGTTAATTTCAGATGAGTTAATTGATATTTACAAACGGATTTTCATTTCAGCAAAGTGAGATTAGAAGATAAAAAGTGACATTTTTCTTTTTAACTTTTGGCACTCTACAGGAACAATAATAATAATAATAATAATATAACAAAAACAAGCATGTGAATC
>NW_017306629.1:584169-587336 GCF_000935625.1 Nanorana parkeri
ACCAAATACAGTAAAATTGTAAATAAACACACCTCACCGTAAAAAAATCCTTTATTTACACAACACAGGTTCTGTCTTCATAAGTCTTTTATTAAAAAAAACAAAACCCCAAAAAGTCCATCGATGTAATCCAAAGGTCAAGGATGTCATCCAGCGATGTAGATCCAGATCACTCACAACAGACGATGGCTGCTGACACTCCGAAGGAAAAAATACCCAGCGCCCGCAAACACGACCAATCCCGACGAACTCTCGCTGCAAATTGACAGCTCTGCTCCCGAATGTCAGCAAAGGGGCAAAGCAAATTGTGACATCACTCAACTTGTTCCACCCTTTTGTTGACATTTGGGAGCAGAATAACAACTGGGAGCAGAGCTGTGTCATTATGACAGCTATGCTCCTGAATGTCCCATGACGTCAATACTCGCTCCACCTGTTTGTTGACATTTGGGTCAGAGTTGTCATTTTGCAGTGAGAGTTTGTCTGGATCGGCGTCAGGTATTTTTTCTTTCGGCAAGTTGGCGACCGTTGTCCATTATGCTTGACATGGATCTACATCGCTGGACGATGAGATTGACATTTGGATTACTTGGATTACTTTGGACTTTTGGGGGGTTTTTTAAGTAAAAGACTTGCTAAAAACTGTTGGTTTTTTTAAAATAAAGGACTTTACGGTGTTGTGTGTTTAAATACAATTTTACTGTATTTGGTGAATGCGTAGGGGTAACAACTACCCTTTTACAAGGGGGGCAGCATCAGGGGGGAATATTTAGATAAGTGCCCCACAACCACCGTGCTAGGGTTGTTGGAAAGAGGCCCTTGTCTTCATCTATGTGGTATGTTGCAGAAGGGGTGGTGCAAGATCCCCCCCCCCGCCCCCCCTTTCCTGCACTGCCAGGCTGCTGCTCGGATCAAGGGTCTGGTAAGGAATTTCAAGGGGGACCCCACACTTTGTTTGTTTTTTTGCCGTTGGGGTCCCCCCTAAAATTCCTACCAGACCTCAAGGGTCTGGTATGAATTGGGGAGGGGACTCTATGCTGGAGGCTTTCCCTGCTGTGTAACCTGTTACAAGCCGATTTGAATGGAGAAAAAGCTGTCAGCTTCAGACTTGAAGCTGACAGCTTTTTCCTCCATAATACTAGGTGAGGCTCTGCCTCACCTGCCTCCCCTGACTGCACATCCCTGGTGCAAGTCAGTAACAAGGAATGGTCAGATTCAAATCACATGTCTGTGCTAGGCAGCCAGAGGGATACACATTGAGAAAATAAAACATCATAAAACACTACTTAGCTATTTGTGACCAGGCTCTTTAAGAGGTTTTGGAGATTTTGGACTGTCAGAAACCTGTTATAAAAGAGTCTTGAGTAGTACATATCTGTAAGTCTGGCTTCATTTAAACTAAATCTGAATTAATACATCTTGTGCTCCCAACTGTACCAACAACTTCTATAGTAATGAGATAAATTTATAAATAGTGGCTACACTAATGTATTACAAGATGCCAATCACTTAGACAGCACACACGTCTATATTACAATATCCAGAAGGCTAATTATTTACATTAGACCTAACAGGAGAAAGATGCATTGCATTTTTATCATATTTAGTTACTGATGAAATGTAATTATATTCTGTCCAAGACTCTGTTGTTGTTGGATTGTAAAACATTGTCATCTGGAAATATAGATATAGTTAAAATAATTGGCATTAAGGCAGAGGCTGCTGGAACTTAATAAAACGCTTCAACACCTTTCAGCACATCCCTCAGACCCTTTGATTGGTTGTGTTAATTCTGCAAATGCCCTCTTCAGGGCAGCCCTCATTTACCATCTTAAGGAACCCTAAGAGTAATTTAAAAGAGCCGGTGACTCTCTGATATATCAGATTAGAATACTCTGGAAGCAAATTGGACTCCACATAGAACCAAAGACCAGTCAAACTTGCTAAACAATCCTATTTTACTCCCATTTTATTTTATTGTTGCTCATTGCCTGTTTGTAATATTGTTTTGTTTTTCTGTGAACAATTGCATAAAAGCTGAATCTCTGAATGCCTTAAACAGAAACTTACAAAAATCTCTGCCCCATGATCAAAGAGTGTAAAATGTCACAGTGCCTAACTATTGAAAGATGGTTTTGGTTATTTGAGTGTAAGGCCACCGATGGATGTTCTTTAATGTCGATAGGAAAAGAATACAATAGTTTCTATACAATACTCTATTGTTTCTCTCAAACCATGTAAATGCTGTTTTGTTCAAGCTATTGAGTGGTTTTTAATCTGTTGAGTAAGCAGAAAAACATTTAGAGATAAGATCTTATGTAGGTCATTTGGGTACTTAGGTGTCTTATATGGGAAGTCACCCATTGAAAGCGGAAATTGTCTTTCAGTCTTTGTGTTAATTTAGGTTGAATCAAGATGTGGAGAGCTTCTGTTTTACGGTCATTTCTTTTGAAACCAGATAGTGAACCAAGTCTGCTGATCTCCACAAGAAAATTAGGAACAGAAATAACAGGCTGGGAAATAAAAAATATACGGTCATCTGCATGTTCGCTCACATTTTTGCATTGACTCCAAAGGTAAATTTTTACCCAAACCAAAAAGGCAATCTTCTAAATGATAATTGAGCTAGTGTTATTAGAAGGTCCCAAAAACCTTTTTATTACTAAACTTGAAGTATGCTTTATTACTGCCACTAGAAGATACAGAAAAGTCATCACTGATAAACAGCAAACGCGGATATATTCACTTATACATTTGAAATACTGCTTTTTGTAGTTTCTCAGTACTGCAAATGAGAAGTACAATCTTTTCATCTCTCTCTAAAGTGCACTTGCTAGAGGCAGGGTTTAGCCTTCAACCCTTTCTGCTTGTCTCGAAAATACAGGATTAGAATGGAAAAATAAGAAAGTATTAATGTAGATTTGAAGCAAGTTGGAAGATAGATAAATATAGAATTATTAACCTACAGTGTTTTTTTTTTTACTTGCTTACTGAAAAATAACCCAGAAAGAAAAAAAGAAAGAAAGAAAAGGAGGGAGAAAGAAGTGTGAAAAGGAGAGAAATGGTCACAATAAGATATGGGAGAGTGTAAAAGGAGATTGTTTTTGTCGACATTAGACATTACACAGCAGTTAAAGGTCTGTACAGACATAATGCAAATGTAACCC
>NW_017306629.1:587357-603715 GCF_000935625.1 Nanorana parkeri
TTTTCGAGTCTTCATTGGAGAGATTTTCCACAACACCTGTCCCTCTGCCAGTTCATGCAATTATAGGGGACATTTCTCATTGGGGGCACAGACAGCAATAATAAAAATAAAGCTGGGTTCACACCTAGGCGTATCGAATATGCGCATTTGTCGCGCATTTCGTGACGCGCGTTTTTACCGCGATTTGCGGTAAAAAAAAGCGTGACAAACGCACGTTTCCGAGGGCTACTTGGCTGTATCCCAATGGAAACGCGCGACAAAAACGCCCCAAAGAAACTCCTGTACTTCTTTGGACGTAGGGCTTTTTGTAGCGCGTTCATACGGCCTGTAATACACCCAGGTGTGAACCATACCCATAGGAAATAAGGGGATTTCGGTGTTTGAGCGTTTTGCAGAGCGTTCGAACGCGCTACAAAACGCCCAGGTGTGAACCAGGCCTAACTCCGGTTCTAATCCACTTTGTTTTTCCCACTCTTTATAGGACCTGCACATTTCATAGGCCATAGACACTGTCCCTACAAGTGCCTAATTGGAAATCTATTGTTTAAGCACTGCTTTACTTGGGCAAGAATAAAGTTCTGCAATTATCCAGACCAAGAATTAATTACAGTTAAAAAGTTATCTGCAAGACAGGTATCAGCTCTAAATAGATGTCTTCTTTCTAACAACTTTGGCCTTTTTTTTAAAAACATGCAGCGCTTCGGGATGGTAAAGGTTTTGCCAGGAAGGTCAGGCCTTTCACCACTTTTTAAGAGGGCAACAATGAAAATATACAGTTCCCACTTGAATTTCCCCTGTGACTGAGAAGAGAATCACCTTCCAGTGGAAATTTTGCTAATGGAGATTTGAGCTTATTCTCTGAATTCATTATAAATTGGGTTACACGAAAAAGTAGCCATTGGAAGTGGTGGAACAATTAGTAACATTCAGCCTTGGAGCCTTGCTTCAGCGGTCTCCCGCATCTCCCTCCTTGTGGGGCTTTTTATCCGTTGCTGTTTATTTTCCCTTATTAGCAGGAGATTTGTTTTCCACAGTTTCATGATGAAGCAGATCCACTGGTCTGCAAAATGCATTGAAAAGCGTCCTTACCCCAGTGTGCACTTACTATAAAGGAAAGATAAATAATGTTTCATATAACAGAATATGTTGAGAGTTGGGGTGTTTGAGGGTGTTTTCCTGGTGGACATTTCATAATTTATAAGTATTGTGTGAAATATTGTTCTGCCTATGATTAATTCTCAACCCTCTATTCCTGAATTGTTTTATGTTTTTGATAACAATTAAAATAATATTTTTAATAAAAGATGTTGTCGTACACGTTACATAATAGTCTGTGGCACCTGAAAAGTCCCATTATTTTCTTTACTGCCAATATTAATGTATAGGGTTGTGGTCCATCAATAAACCTGCCTGTCATAGATGTATTCCAAATTGAACATGATTTATGGTGAATACTAAATAGCTGCTCTGAGCAAAGCATCTATTTTTGTTTAAAGCAAACGTGTACTTTGATCATGCAGAGTAAAGCAACAATTTTACTTTGAAGCAGAACTCCGGGATTTTTTTATTAACCCTTGCAGTGTGGCTAGTCCCGAACTGCAAGAGTTAAGTGCTCGTTTCTGTCTGGGTCTAAGATTTACTCAAAGCCCCCTGAGCTGATCAGCTGTCACAGCCAGGGGCGTATCTGCCGCGAGGCAAACAAGACGTTTGCCTGGAGCGGCAGATTCCCTGAGAGCGGCACTTTCTGTGGTTACACAGCGCTCCCTCCAGCCTGTCTCCTCCTCTAAAGCACATTGGAATGTTCCTCAGCATCCTCACATCTATGCACAGTGTATATATGTGATTATTTCTTGGACCTTAGACCCCTGCAAAGGAGGGGAAGAGACATCCCAGGGACCAGTCTAAGGAGAAGCCGGCTCTGAGCTTTGGGTGGGTATATCTTTGGTTTTTTTTTTAGCCTAGACACAAACCAGCAGTTAACTCTTGCAGTGCGGGGCTAGCGCCCCTGCAAGGGTTGACAAACCAAAAAAATTCCTGGTGTTTTTCTTTAATGGTGACCCCCCACCAGCAGCACATACTCACCTTTTAATTGCTTACCTGCTGATCTGTTCAATTATTGGTAGTGAAGAAACTTTGGGGTATAGGGGAACATACTCCCCTTATTCACACAGCACAGGTGGCTGCTCAGGCACCCTGTGATATTCAATGGAGGTGGGGACAGAGTGCTTAAATAGTTTTAACCCCTTCGTGACTGACGACGTACAGTGTACGTCGCCAGCATCGGGGCTGTTTAAACAGACTCCCGGTTACTTTTGCCGCCGGGACTCTGTTTAAACTTGTAGAGCCGACTGTCGGCTTTACAACAGAAGCGATCCTTGCATCTTCACCGTTTTACAGATGCACGCAATTTGTAACCTGGGCATGTTGGGTATCGTTTTACTCGTTGTAACCTCATCTTTTATATTTCATTAAAAATGGGTATTTTGTTGTGTTTTGGGGCATTTAATTAAATTTTTCACTAAATATTGGGGTTTAATAAGGAGTTGCGCTAATATTGCGCAACATAAAAATTTGCAACTACCACCATTTTATTCTATATGGTCTTGGCATTCAGAAAATATGTAATGTTGGGGGGTTTTAAGTAATTTTCAGGCCTAAAATGTGGAATATAATATGGGTACAAAAAATGAAAAAAAGGCCTCAGTCATGAAGGGGTTAAAGGTTCTCTCCCTTCACTTTAAAAAAGATATGCTTTTGGCTGTGTCCTATTTGGAGAGATTTCCCATCACTTGTACTGACAGGAATAGTTAAAGGAGCATGTCCAGTATAGTTGAAAGAAGTGTCTAATCCTCAGGTGCTATTTAAACTCATTACATCCTTAAAACCCACCATCAAATTTCTCCAAAGTTTCCTAATTTTTGTTAAAAAAAAATTAAAAGCACCAAATTTTGCTTAGACCTAATCAACATATATAAAATATAACACAGCAGCATACTACAGACATATTTTCATATAGAGAAGCAATTATAATATTCCATTTACGATATAAATACTGATCATGGCTGAATTTTTGTCTAGATAAGAAGCATTTAAAACGCCTTCTGACCGTAGGCAAATTCAGACTGCTACCCTGTTTGACCAAATCAGAATGGTTGGCACAGTCGGAAATTCAAACTCTATTAGACTGGCACCTCAAAGCGTGGTCGGCATTTCATTTGAGACATTTTTTCAGGGCTGTACCAGGATGTGACAAGCTATCTAGACCTCTTACTCAATTTGAGGACTGTGTTGAGCAAGTTCTTACACACAGCATTTGCTGTGTGTGGTTTGCAAACTTCTGGTTCCCGCTCTAGAAGGCTATGCCCCTCCTTACATTGATAGTTGGGAGGAGGATCTTGGTTTATCCGTTTCTCCTGTGCAGGTGGACAGGGCGATATTGCTTGCTCATGAATTATCTATAGCTAATAAAGTGCAGGTACAGGACTTCAAGCTGATAATTTGTTGGTATCAGGTTCCAATGTTGCTCTGCAAGATCTACCCCTCAACTCCGAACCTGTGTTGGAGATGCCTTTCTGAACCTGGAACATTTTTACATATTTTTTTTGAGCTGCCCAAAGATTTGTTTTTTCTGGTAGGGGGTCCTCAATCTGATCCTACAACTTACCTCTGTGGACCTGAGTTAGAACCCTATATGTTACTTGCTTAATATTAATCAGATTCTGATGAAGAAATACAAATCCACCTTAACTTGTCATATGCTTTACCCTGCTCTGACCTGTATCCAAGTGTTGTGGAAACAGGAAAGAGGAAAAAGTTTTAAATACCTGGAATCCATGGGTGCCCTTTTCATGCTCAACTGCATATTGGCATTCCCTGACTCCCCCTCCTTCTAAATAGCTGGGTATGGTGAGATAATGTTTTTTTGTTCCTTTGATAGTACAATCCTGGACGGACTGTCCCCCTCAATGTAGTTGTTCTGCCTACTGTGGATCCGATATTGACTCAGGTGAACGGTGATTGGAGGGCTTGTAGGCCACCCCTCCCCATTGTGTACCTTGTGTACCCCTTTTATCTTTCACTCATCTGTTTGTTAATGTCCTAATTTCTTTCCCTTTCTTAACCCCTCCTCATCTCCCCCCCTCCTTTTTTTCCCTTTTCTCCTTACTGTTCCTTTTTTGAGGTGCCGCACCTTTTACCTTTTTTTAATCCCTGAAAAGGGCAGCCACAGATGCAGCTGAAGTTCTTTTTTTTATCTCACGGTGCGTGATGATCCCTCAGTGTACATTATGATGTGTTCCATGATCTTCACCTATGTTGCTCTGTAACTGTTCAATGTTCTCTTAATAAGGATGAGTTGTGGACAATTTTTCTTTCTCCCCAGGAGCATCACATCCAGCTATGTCTGGAGGTCATATGTTACTGTTTGTTTTTGTCATTGTCTGTGCCTGCCTCAAATAAAGAATTTAAAAAAATACATTACATATTAAAAAAAATACATTACATATCAATAAACTACACAAACATATTTTCGTATATGCGGTGGAAACAGTGAGAAAAAATGCAGGGTCAGTGGGTTTTCTTTTGTTTTAATGTCTATCTACATTTAATTTTGTTCACTCAACATTGGCAGCTTGTAATTCAACGATAATTCCAATACAACTCTGTGCTGCCTTCTGTTCAGAGAGATCAACATTTATTTACTATACCTGAAAAGCGTTTGACATTGTCAAGGTATAGGAGCATTAGAGCATGACACATCTGACTGTATTTTTATATTGGTTTTACAACAACAGAAAGATTAATAAACCAGTTGTTCCCAAGTTCTCAGATACATTTAAAGGCAGAAGGACATCTGCCAAAAAATAGCCAGGCAATCTAAAATACTACACAGTATTTAAAATAAATATGGAAACGTTGTCATACCAAGACATCATTTTAGATATCACACATTTTAAAGCAGAACCAAAAGGTTTTTTTGTGGCAGAAGAGTCTCTGTATATATGTTCTGCCTTAAGGACCCATTCACACCATCAGGGCCGTCTTTAACACAGGGCAAATGGGGCAGCTGCCCAGGGCCCAGTCATTGTTGTGGGGCCCAAAGTAGCTGCCCCTTGAGCAGGTCCTCTGCTGCAAAACTCCTACCACTGGCCCTGCATCTCAGCACTGACAGCAGAGCGCTGTATGATCGCAAAGCAGAGCGGGTGACATAGAGAGAAGAGCTGGGTGGATGCCCTCCGAGCTGCGTGTATGTGTGTGCTGCGTGGATGTGTGTGCTCTGCTATGACCTGGAGGGATTGAAAAATGCACCTTCACCTGTGTGCACAAAAATCCTTGCACTGGCCCTGCCCTTGAGCCCACAAAAGATACACCCGCCCCACTCTTCTGTTTACTGTGCGATCGATATTGCATAGTGTTGCTCCGGCCCTGTCGTATAGGCATATGCATGGACAAAATTGCATGGCACAGGCAGGTAGGGGGTGTTTTGTGGTCGGGGGGCGTTGATTAGGGGGTCGGGATGGGTAGGAGTGGGGGGGCCCAAGAAAATGTTTGCCCAGGGTCCAATCAGTATTAAAGATGGCCCTGCACACCATGCCCAGACCAGATCTGCACGCATTTCTGCAAACACGGTGAGGTGCATTTGTGACGCGTTTTTGATGAGTTTTTGATACGTTCTTGTGCGTTCCAGGGGCCTGTCATTATGCAGGTTACTTCCTGCTTCATTTCGTAGCACTTCCCTTTGTTTGTATGTGTAAGCTGTTGAACAGACATGTTTTATTTGTATGCAGGCATGTCCTTTGTGATGGTTATTGTAATCCTAAGACAATATGCTCGCAGGAGACATTGTTTTTGGGTGCACTCACTCTTGAAGCTAAGAGAATTGAAGGGTCAATTTTGGACTTTATACGAGGACTTGCAGGCACATCCAGAAAAGATTTTTTTTCATTCACTCGTATGTCTATTTGAAGGTATTATATGTTATTTATCCCCTTTTTATATTTTGTCTGTTGCGTTCTTGATGCATTTTTGATGCGTTCCGGTGCATTCCAGTGCAGAGAACATGTTACACGTAGTATTTTTTCCATTCATCAGAACGGACTGCACTGATACATTGGGATGCATTTTTGGTTCAGGAGAAAAACGCAATAGTCTGTATCTGATCCGGACATTGTGTGAATGAGCCCTAAAGGTTCTTTTCCTGCCTCCTAGCATTTTTCTTCAAATCGTACACAGAGGCACACTATGCGCAGCTTATGGGGCAAATGTTGTTTTGTGAAACACTTCAAATCTTTGAAACTTTCCAGTATTACTAGTGAAAGATGGACTGTGAGAGCTAGCTACATATTGCTGTGTGATGTCAGCAAAACAAGTAGGCTATAGGATAAAAGAATGTCTGTTTTCTATTTAATATAAATAGTTTTTAATGAATCTAAAAATGTATTAACAAGTAAAAGATGTCTGAATTGTTGTTAAATCTTATGCTATCCCTAAGTAACTTTGTTCTTTTGGAAGTTCTGAGAATAAACAGAATTTCATCATCTTTCTTATATAAAATATTTTTAAGCCATTTATATTCATTAGAGGTTTGGAACCTGATCCATACTGCCCTAATTAAATCAAATGTATTAATTGTTCCTTTCACAGTGTGCCTAGTTTCTTGAATTCACTTACATTTATCAACATTAGAAAACCATTCTTTCAGAGATGGCAGATACTTTCAGTGCTTGGGTATTAAACTTTTTGTAGTGTTCAAGAAATAAAGACAGATATATCTTTTAAGTGCTTTCAGGGGATAAAGTGGTAAGGGTCAGCTTTCTATGGTTTGTACATAGTAACATGCATACTACATATCATAAGAAGATATAAATTATGCCCACACCAACAAAACAAAAGTGAAATTTGGACATATCTTATACAGGGGAGAAGCCTAGAAATGTATATTACAAACATTTTATAATTTAAAAAATGATCATTCAATCCTTAAGTCAATGGGGGAAACATGAGCTAATGATAAGACATTTGATATTTGATTCTTTTCCAGCCTGGTTATTGTCTCAGCTTCCCATTTTGATACAAACTCAAGAGTCTTGTTATTATGAAGATGTAATATTAACTGGCATAGTGAGGCTTTGGACACGCCTCCTCATTACCTGGAGCTTTAAGATAGGTAAAGTCAACCATGGATATCAGATGGAATAGAAAGAGAATGGATGAAGGGTGATAATGGTACCCATTGTCAAACGTCTAATGTTGGTAACTAAATAACTGAGGTTTAATAGAATCATTTTAACTAGAAGCCCTAAATCCTGCTCAGCAACAGAATTCTGACTTATTTTGTCCTGAGGATATCTTACAAGTGATATTAAGGTTTATTTTATTTTAAGTATTAGCATTGCTTGTCTAAATATTTCCAAAAGGTCATAGCACTTAAATCTAGGAGAATTTTCTCACCTGAATCCCCAGAGAGAATCAATTTGAGTGGCGTCTCACCCCTTATGGACTATCAAAAATCAACAATACAGGTATTCTGATGTTTTAAGAGGTGCACAGCCATTGTATTTACTTAAAAACATTCATAATGTATCAATTTTTTTTAAATTAATTTTTGCATATAAACAATGCATAAAAGCACAATACATTAATCTCCATGATTGTACGCCTCCTAAAACTCCAGAATAACTGTATTGTTGAATACTTATAACTAGGAGGAAACTGACATGAAGTATACAAAATCTATTGGGAAGCCTCATAAATTCTTTTAAAGGAACTCCTATGAGACCCACCATTTACATGTAGACCCCTTGCAGTTTGAAAGTACTTGTCTAAAAGTCTTCTGCTTAATTGTGCAAAGCCTAATGCCTACTGGCTTATGATTCTAAATAAAAGTATTAATGTGCTTAAATAGCCTATTCAGGTCAGATTAAAATATTTGTAGGATGGAATTAAAGAGTTTAAGGTTTCTCGGAAACAGCCTGTATATACAGTAATTACATACCCATGTATTTTATATCTGGGTAAATATTGTATTTTATATATGGGTATATTATTATAGCAACAACCTGGTGGGTAAAAAGAATATATTATTGAGAAAGAGTTTATTAGAATGAGTGACATTGCTCTTTAGAATGTATTATTTTTCCTAATCGCAATTTTAAAAATGTTAAATCAAATACTTTTAATCCTTTAACATTTTTTGGTTGGGGCTTAAAGTGTAGTCTTTTTTTTAAATATTTTCGGCCAAGGTGGCTAATTTGTGGCTAAGGTGGCCAATTTGTGGGCTTATCTCCAAAAGCACTTTTCAAAATGTCAGTGTTCCCTGATTTTCCGAAGATAGGTCTCCAGGTTTACTATGATATACATTGGGTATAGGGGAACCACCTAAAAATGGGCAATTCATTCTTACTCTCTTACTCTAGTTTATACTGGAGAAAGGATTTTCACCCATCCTCTGTTTTAAAAATCAGATGCCTGATGCACAGAGTCTTGTATGCCTTAAACTCTGACAATATACTCACAAATGTTTACGTGCGCACATGTGTACAGAGCCGATGTATTATTTATTTGCTGACATAACGGCAAAAAAAAAAGAAATCATCATACACCAGTACCATACAGCTATGTAGGCTTCACCTTTCCCTGCATGCTAAACATTCTGCGTATAGGCCCTTTCATTTTGCAATTGCTAGCACAGAGAATCCCTGTAAGGAGGAATAAAAAATGAGGAAAAACAGGGATCTGCTGGGAGAGGTATTTATATAGTGTACCTAATGATGAATCTGGTACTGGCAATATGACAGCACATTCCGCAGTACTAGTTATTTCACAACACTTTATTGAACGAATGGAACAGCAGGGGAGCAAATGTAACATAAGTATAAGAAACAGGGAGGTTAGCAATTAAATACCATAGTAAAGCACAGGTCCACCTGAAAGAGGCTCAGCCACTTTATGAAGACTGAAAGTTGCTCTTATGTATGCAGCACAGATAACCAGAGGTGCCTGCTCATGTCTGTGGCAGATTTTAATATTTTCTGATTAGCTTAAATGTGTGGCATTCTGATCAGACAAATCTCAACACTTGCAGTGTCAGAGCTTGCCACTTTGTCCCACCTCCTCCACATCCTAATAACTAGGGATGTCCCGATACCATTTCTTCAAGACCAGGTCCCTTAGGTACTTACCAATTACTAATACTTTTTCTTAAAGGAACATGTGACATTTTTTTCTAAAACAATACAGACTAATGATTTTAGGGCAGTTTGTATATAATTATGAAGAAATGTAACACAATCCATGATTATTCAGCAATGGAGAATGGCAATAAGCAATAGAGGACTACAGATCCCATCAATCCATGATTATTCAGCAATGGAGAATGGCAATAAGCAATAGAGGACTACAGATCCCATCAATCCATGATTATTCAGCAATGGAGAATGGCAATAAGCAATAGAGGACTACAGATTCCATCAGTCCATGATTATCAGCAATGGAGAATGGCAATAAGCAATATAGAACTACAGATTCCATCAGTCCATGATTATTCAGCAATGGAGAATGGCAGCCAGCAATCATGAATTGCTGAGATTTGTTATCATTTAAAGCCAGTTGCCATTCTCTTTTGCTATATAATCATTGATTATACAACAATGGAGAATGGCAACCGGCTACAGAGAACTACAAATCTCAGCAATCTATGATTATTCAGCAATGGAGAATGGCAACCAGCAATAAAGGACTACAGATCCCATCAATCCATGATTATACCGAAATTATACAGGGCTGTGTGCGGTCTCCCCAGGGCTGCATTTGGGTCTCACCAGGGCTGCGTTTGGGTCTCACTAGTGCTGTGTTTGGGTCTCACCAGAGCTGCATATGGGTTTCACCAGGGCTGCGTGCAGCTCTCACTGGGGCTGCATTCAGATCTCACCAGGGCTGAGTGCAGATTTCACCAGGGCTGAGTGCAGATTTCACCAGGGCTGCATGCAGAGCTCACCAGTGCTGCATGTGTTTCTCTCAATGGCTGTACGGGTGGGTGCCCGTCTCCTCATGGCTCTGTAGGTGGGTTCCGGGCTCTCCAGGGCTGAACGGGTGTGTGTCAGGCTCATGCTGGGCTCCAGGGCTGTACAGGCGGGTTCGGGGCTGTCCAGTGCTGTGCTGGTCTCTGCCGGCACCAGGAAGGAGATGTGGGGCTGGACTACCGCTGTCAAAGACAGCTGCTGCAAGGTCCTCAGTAGGCTACCTGAGGTCCCCAGCAAGTGTGAGACCTCAGGCAGCCGCTCTTGCTTAAAAATTTAAAGGGCCAGTACCGGCCTTTATTATTTGGGCATTTGCCCTGTATCGGCCCCGAAACCGATACTAGTATCGGTATCAGGACATCCCTACTAATAACCTATTACTATGATGTGCTGTCTCATTGAGCAATAGGAATGTCTAGAAGGAGGGAAGGGGCAAGCAAGCTTCAATACTATAAGGAAATGGTGTTGTTTTCAGCAGGTCAGACCCATCCCATAGACTTCCAATAGCGCACTGTCAGGAGTAATAAAGCACAGCACTACTAAACAAGAAGCAAAAGCTTCTATGTAACACCAGTTATATGCTAGTGTTTCTCAAGCATACAATATATTATTTTATTTTATATGATTTTATTTTTGTTGTGCTTAAATTTTCAATTTTAACACCTTTATTAACCACTTCAAGACCAGGTGTTTAGACCCCCTTCCTGGCCATGCCATTTTTCAGTATTTAGCGCTGCAGTACTTTGACTGACATTTATTCCGTCATGCAACACTACACTGAAATTAATTTTATACCATTTTTGGGGGATAGATAGAGCTTTCTTTTGGTGGTATTTAATCACCACTGGGGTTTTTGTTTTTTACTATATTTTGGGAAAATTCCTGAAAATTTTGGAAACAAAAAGGTTTTTTTTTACATTATGTTAGGAAACAATTATTATTACCCAATTATTTTGGTAAAATATAAACGATGGGGTCACATCGGGTAAATACAAAACAAACGACAAACGCACTCAACAATTTGTTACCAGTTATACAGTAAGGTGCACACGAAATGGGCTTTGAACAAATTGCTATCAGATAGGGGGCTAAGAAACCCCCTTATGTGATAGCAAAAGAAGTGACAGGTCCTCTCCAAGACCCCTAATGTCACCTAGGACCCCCCTGAAGAAGCTGATGAAGCAGAGATCTGCTTCATCAGCTTCTCTCCAGCGTCTGAAGCTGGAGAGTGACACGAGAATGCGGAAGTGATGTAATATACATCACTTCTGCATTCTGACACCGGAGAGGGGACTGGAGGGAGATTGTGTACCGACCTCCCACTGATCCCCTGTCAGAGAAGCACTATGCTGGTCCCGGGCTCGCATCGGGCACAGCGGAGCCGTGACCAGCGTGACAACGGGAGGGGGGCCGCGGAGGGAGGGCACGGGCCGGCAGCTTACACAAGCGATCCGCCGGCTCTATAGCCGACGGATCGCTTGTATGTTAACGGGCATCGCTGCCTGTTTTTAAAATGACGGCATTTCCCGCTCGCTCTCGCCGCATGGCGTGCCCGAGTGGGCGGGGCTAACAGGCCGTGTATACATGGCCTGTTACATCCAGGAAGCTCCCGGCCGGCCGTATATGTACAACGGCCGGCCGGAAAACAGTTAAAAATAGGGTTTCTTACAACAACAAAAAAGGAGTTCTGGGTTAGTGCACATTTCACCTTTGCTGGTCAATAGGCACAGTTATAGTACAGCATCTGGGATTCCTGGAGCTGGAAAGAAAAGCTACTAAAGATCAATAGTAGTTTATAACTAGCAGTTTTGGGACTTGCCCTTTTCAAGATTTAATTCCTTATGTCTGGTGAATAGACATTTGTATTACATAAAAAATGAACAGGAAAAAATTAAACTCTCAGTAGGAATGTTTCAAATTGACAAGAAAAGGATTACTGTATTATGAGTGGGTAACATTTAAAGCCAGTATACGTACTGTTGCACTATTTAAAAGCCCTTAATAAACACTTAGCAAAGTTGAAAATACCTATGTAGCTGCTGTTTCACAAACCATTTCTGAAGCTCAGTAGGGAAAGTTTAAAAGTCAGAACTAAAGTAATTTAAATTGAGCTGTCGTATTATAGTCTCATGCTTCCAGCAGTTCAGGTGCTGTGCGGGGACAAAAGGAACACTTTATAAAGTAACTTGAGGGATTTTTAAAAGTTCTAGACTTATTTGTATTTTCACAGAAATATTTACATAATTGACAGTGTGCAAATTAGGATACTTTCTCTAACTTGCTTACTGAACATTTTAAAAGAAAGTTATTCAGACCATTGGCTTTCATTCTATGGTCTTTGACCCAATAGATGTCTACAGATGACCTGCTAAAGCTCTATGGCCATAGCTGCCAGACACAAGCCAAAAATATTTCACATATGAATCCTAACATTTGGTGAATATTTTCATTTTGTGTCTTACATGTTTCTATATCCAAAATGATTATTATTGTTATTATTGCAATATTATTCCATTAAAATAAAAAAAGATAGAGAATAACCTATTATGAACATTAAGGGGGTTATTCACAAAGCTGCCAAAGGCAGCCGAGTAAATAACCGAGCCAAAGTGAAATGAGCCGAACGACGTTCGGCTATTCACTCCGCCTCAGTACGTCTGATTTCAACCGTACATCAGCTGAGCAGATGTGCAGAGGGACTTCGACTCAGCGGATCCAACATCTGGATTGGCTCGACAGCATCGACAGCTCACTTGCTGCCGTTCGCCCCTATTCTCATAGGGGCCGAACGGCAGTGAGTGAATAGCTGAATTCTGCCCAGCGACATTCAGCTCGGCTATTATGCTTGGTAGCTCCGAGGTAGCGAGCAGATAAGAAAAAAAGTGAAATGAAAAAAAAAGTAGAAAATTTATTTTAAAAATGTAAAAAAATAGGAAAATTAAGAAAAGTATTAGAAAAATAAATGGGCGGAGCTAGCGGTGACAGCTAACTCCGCCTAACTGTTTCCTATTGGCCGACATCTGCCAGAGTCTGCTAGCAAGTCCCAGCCAATGAATAACAACTGGGCGGAGCCGGCTATGGCTGGCTCCGCCCAACTGTCATTTGCGTGGATATCGGTCGGTTTTGGCCGAACTTCCTCCACGCTTCGGCTGTCACCATATACCTTCGGCTCAGTTGTTGTACGGGCTATTGTGATTAGCCTGTACAGCAGCCCTTTGGTTCGGCTACGGCTGGATCCTTCGGCTCTTTAATGAATAACCGCCTAAATGTATTTAATCGAAAGCTGAAGGAAAACTTGTCCAGAGAGAAATATGGAGGTTGCATTGCTGACCTCTTACTATTTACTTTACTTAATGTGGAATTATGCTTTGAGTGCTTAGGGCAAAGAAGCACATTCACTTTAATACGGGCCCCCACAGCACCTTATGTATATATTTACTGTATATAAGCAGCACCCACACATAAACACCTCATTGCAATTGGGAAGCACCACCATGCTGACTGTGGCTTATTCAGTAGTGATGGGATAAGGTGCTCTCCCACTAGTAGACTACGGCCACTTCTTCATATCCTTCCTAAGCGAGCTGTACTACATCATAATGCATCAGGCCTAACACTGATATCACATATCCTTGCACCTGTGACATCATCCATTATGAAAAAGCAGGAGGAAAGCCACCATCCACATAACCATAAATAAAGAGGATTTTTTTTCTTTACAAGGGAGGTTTGAAATAATTGATGATAATGTAATGTTTGTTGCTCTTCCTTGGTCATTGATTTTGGCTAGACAGGTAAGCCGGCAAAACATTTTGTTTTGGTTCGTTTAGTTTTGGATTTTTTGTTAATTATTTTTTCAGGATTTGGGTCAATCTGGTCTTATAGTAATTTTAGGGTGGGTCCCAACGGCAAAAAAAAAAAAAAAAGTGTGGTCTTCCCTAAAATCCCTTAGCAGACCGTTGATCCGAGCAGAAGCCTGGCAGAGCAGGAAAGGGGGGACAAGCGTGCTCCCCCCTCCTGCACCATACCACATGCCCATACCACAGACCCTGGAAAAGCACCATATCTCCATGTTGATGAAGGCAAAGGCCTATTCCCCACAACCCTGGTCCAGTAGTGTATTTAAAAAAAAAAAACCGTCAATGTAATCCCAGTCAAATACATAATCCAGCGATGTAGATCCATGTAAATCATGATGGACAACAGATGCTGACTCGCCTAAAGAAAAAATACCCGACGCCCACCGACACGACCGATCCCGGTGAACTCTCGCCGCAAAATGACAGCTCTGATTCGAATGTCAACAAAGGGAACAAAAAGGATCAGTCGTGTCGGTGGGCTTCAGGTATTTTTTCTTTCTACGGTAACAACTACCTCCTACTCATTCTCAAGGGGGGCACGGGATCTGGGTGCATGCTTGTCCCCCCCTTTATTGTTCTGCCGGCTCCTGCTCAGATCAAGGGTCTAGTAAGAAATTTTAGGGGGGATTTCGGACATTCGGAAAAAATTTTAAAAATTCGGATACGTTTGGATACGGTTTTTTTTCCATTCGGAGATTTGGATGCTCCCGAATGTCCGAATATGCTGAAATTGATCCGAATTTCAAATCGGAATAAAACGAATCGCACGTGTCTAATTTTGTCAGATAGCCCTTTTACACAATGCTTAGCATTCGTTAATTTGATTTATAATTCTCTCTTTCTTTGACAGTTTAATATTGCAGGCAAGTCAAAGATAATAAAGTTGACTGTTTCCTAAATGTTGCTATTTATTGTAACGTTATTATGATATTAAGCTCCTGCACTCTTTATTTTGTTTTTGTCCTGGTTTAGTCAAAGAATAATATTCGTTTTTAAGATTGCTTCCTGCCGTAGTAAGCAAATGTTCTAAAAATGTTTTGGTGGTGTGTGCATTATTGTGGCTATCAATCCATATTACATTTATCAAGGGATGTCATAAACAAGGGTACATCAATATAATTGACAAAAACTAGAATTATACCAGACTAAGGAGGTAATCTGTCAAAGGTCTAACAAAGCATGTTTTTAGCTAAGGAGCAAAAGGTTACATGGGGAGGTACGCTTGCTGACCTGGAGTCATGTGCTGTATGCACATTGCATAATTAATAAAGATTACTTCTTATTCCAGTTAGAAACGTGCTTTGAGGTCCTACATAATCCATTTACAGTGCTAACAATAAATCAAAAAATCTAAAAGAAGCAGACAGTAAATAACCTAGCAAATGTTTCAGTTTACCTTTATAAATCATCATTTGTTTTATGATATAAATGGTGTTTAGCCATCTGCCTAATTGTGTACGTAGAGGTTAAATAGCAAAACAGTTAAGTGCTACTGACATTGGGAAGATATGGCTAGAGATTTGTCAATTGTATGCAAAGATTAAGTTTTGTTTTTATTAAGATCAGTTTTTAATTCAATAGTGGTGAGGGGTTTGGAACCTTTGTCAAGTATCAACCTGTCCTTTTGTTCTGGTGTCCATTGTCAATTGGACAGAGAGTAACGAGAAATACAAAATGATACAGAGTGGGAGGTAAGCAACCTGGGATGCCCTGCCAGCATCCTCCCATCACTGGTTGCCAGGAGCTCAGTGGGACAATCTAGCCGGCATCCAGCCCAGCTCCTGACAACTGATAGTTAATAGCAATCCCAAAATGAAACACCAGATGTCAGTGAAAAAACGACAATGTTCAAATAAATAGACTTATTAGCGGTGTAAAAAGGAAAAGTTATTTCCGTTATTTTCTTTTTGATCCAGCAGCCCCCCAAACGTTGGGTACTCACCAGATGCAGTTAGTAAATATGGCCCCTCAGAAAGGATATTTGTCGATATTTGTCGAGTCCATAGTCACCTCTCATGGAAGACCTCGTTTTCCCCCCACAGAGACCGGGCATCAGGAGACGTCTCTCTCTTGCAGCGCTGCACCTTTTCTCAGCTATCCTGCTAGTAGTGGCTGTTCCCGTGCTCGGTTCAACGGTCCCCCTCTCAGAATCCCGGAAGCGTTTTAAATTTAGTAGGAAAAAAGGGGACAATCCTCATGGTGCAGTACGACAAGCAGTAACATTTATTGCAAAATAGCAACTTACATGAGAGATAAAAAACTATTTTTCACTTTCAGTAATGTCAGTGAGCTGAGTGTAACACCCATCAACACCACAACCCTCAATTTAGTAGGAAAAAAGGGGACAATCCTCATGGTGCAGTACGACAAGCAGTAACATTTATTGCAAAATAGCAACTTACATGAGAGATAAAAAACTATTTTTCACTTTCAGTAATGTCAGTGAGCTGAGTGTAACACCCATCAACACCACAACCCTCAC
>NW_017306629.1:610817-631170 GCF_000935625.1 Nanorana parkeri
CCCCCCCCTTTCCCCAGGACGTGACCACCAGCATCCTTACGTTAGGGTTAGAACAACTCTTCCAGTTGAGTTGTTGAGCTATGGATCAATACCAAATATCTCTGAATCATGCCAACCTCTGGCATTTGCCAAAATAACTTGTATTATGCTTGGCAATTTCTGTCATTTAAAAACACAAGGCCACTAAAGTGGTGTTTGTAAATGGCAAGAGACCAAGACCCTGAAATGATTCTTCTAATTCACTTGTCAGGGCTTGACAGTTGAAATAAATACATTGATCATTTAAATGAAATTAAACCAAAATTCTGTCTGAAAAGTCAAATTGTTTGTCTGGAAAATAATTGATTATTTTGTTTGTTGGGTGCTCAAAGATTTTTTTTCCTGTTATCAGAAAATATAAGCCCTTTTATTTGTTTTGATGTCATTTCTGATGTGTAAGCCTGCCATCATACTTGCTTTCCATAATAGCTAGTTTTCTGACCATCACATGGCAGGCTATTGTATTAATAGATAATAGATTTAAATGCTTCATCATTCATTCATCATGACCAGCAATAGACCTTTGGATTTCACCTTGAAGCCAGGATCAGCTTTTGTCCTTTTGCATTTAATGGAGAGTGAAAGCTTTGAGTGTTGCTAGAATCATATTTGGAGGAGTAGGAAGCTACTTTTTTCTAATCAAAGCATCGCCAAAGTACAATTACTACTCTTGATGTGGGGGCTGCTTTGCATTTACAGTACAGCATAGAAATGCTAAATAAAGGCAATGGCCTCCCTTGGAAGCAGTTAACAGCCTAAGAAAAGAGCAGACGTTATAAGACAGCAGCTTCCACTTTTTAGGATAGGAGGATACCTAAAATGTTATAAGGGCCTGAAGGAAAAATAAATTTTTATTATTCTGTTCAACACGCCTTAAGCGCTGAACACTGTACATATATTTTACATCTATTATCGATCCAATTTAACTTTGTAGGTCATTTATATTTTCTGTGCTTCAAATTACCTTTACATGATTGCTTAAAGGATAGTTCCACTTTCCCAGGTGAATTTTGGAAAATGGAATTACCCCTTCCAATCTGGCCTCCTCCCCTCACACACTATACTTAACTTTGGCTGAACGCTCCTTCTCCTCTGATGGTGCTGGTGCACTACGTACACGGCAGTTCGGCCCTGCGCTCTGTATTTTGACTTTGGCTCGCAATTGGCGAGCACTCATTAGTCGGTGCTGATTGGTGAGAAGTACTTCTGACCGCACTGACCAATGAGAAGCGTTTCTTGCATTGGTCAGCAAGGTCAGGTGACCGCGCAGACCAATGAGTGCTTACCATTTGCAAGCAAAGTTCAAAATACAGAGCGTAGTGCTGCACTGCCATGTACAAAGTATGGGTAGTATATTCAGCCAAATGTAAGTGTAGATGGGGTAGGGGGGAGGGGAGGGGTCAGATTGGTGGGGGTAATACATTTTCCTAAATTTGCCTGGAAAAGAAGAATTGGGGGGGGAGGGGTCAGATTGGTGGGGTAATACATTTTCCTAAATTTGCCTGGGAAAGTGCAATTACCCTTTAAGAGACAGCTGTGACAAAATGTTCTTCATGATGCAAACTATGTACCTAAGAAGTACATTACATACTGAATAGCGCTAATTATATTGAATAAAGTGTAGATTTCAATAGCCATGTTATAAATGTACATGTTTGAAGAACATTGTAGCTCCGTAATAATAATTCATTAAATGTCTTTTTTTTTTTAAATGCAAGTACCTGAATTTGACTTGGCATCATCCTCTTAGAGTTTACTGTAGTGTCTGCACAGCAGCTCAGAGTGGGGGAAAGAGAAGCAGTGAAAGAAGATAGTCAGTTGTGCTGCAATTCATGGAGCCATGCTCATAGGAGGAGACAGCACTCTGACAGCGAGATGAGCTCATCAGTGTGCTGCTTCTGCTTTCACTGTCTATTCACAATGTGGGGGTTGGGAAAGGACCTGTATGTGGAAGTGAAACTACAGCAGAGAAAGATCATGTCCCTACCACTGCTCAACAGGGCTGTGCTGTGGGGCACAGCGCTCGCTGTAAATCTCAGGACTGGATGTACAGGAATATAAATTGCGAGAAACTAAAAGTCTCTAAGTGTTTAATTTTTCTGTTTAACTTTTTACCTGCAGATCAGCTTTAACCACCTCATGACCGTCTGTTACTCTTTGGAAAGTGACGTGCCTAGTGCAAAACGTGTCAGAATAAGAGCTTATTCCTACTGGTTGTTTGAAAGAGGAAGAACATTATTTTGCATGTTAGTGTGCGGTGTTCCTATTACTGCTACTATTGATTGCTTTGGTGGAGATGAGCTAAGCAGGCACCTGAGATGTAACTGAAAAGAGTAAAACCTAGCCTCACCTGGAGTGGCATGTGGTATTTTCTGTTAAATACTTGTTTTTAGGGCAAGTGCGTGTCACAGGTATGCTATGCCAGTAAATGTGCATGAGACCGCACAGATCATAGGCAAATCTACAGAGTGAATCAGAGTGACTCTGTGCCTTGTGATTGCTGTGAAACAATCACAGCGATTGCAAATGTAAACACTGGCTGTGTTTACATACAGCAATCCCTCCCCTTCCTCTCACAATGGCTGATGAGAGCATCAGAGTCCACACGATTAGGACAAATGTCAGCAAATCCAGGACGTGACAGGACCTGATTCCACTCTAATGAATAATAGCAGTTTGCTGCACATAATACCGCTTGATACATCACATTTACTGGCATGAGTGCAGATGTGTGCTCACAGACATTCATATAGGTGTGTATGCAAGGGTCCTCCTGAACATGCATGATACGATTATTGCGCCCAGGTACATTCGCTCCCAGCTGGAGATTTCTGTCATCTGACAGTGATCACCTGACAAAGTAATGTAGCCTAAATGCTGTTTTGTCATAGAATAAAATAAGTGACTGATGTTTAACAGATGTGGAACTTTACACTGGCCCCTCCTGTCTGTGCATGTTTTAAAACAGAAAGTAAGAGAAATGGGAAACAGTTTTTTTATGTTTGCTTTATATATTTAAAAAAGTGTAGTTGTGGTGGGCTAATAAAGGCCTATATTGCATTGGCCGCTTTTTCGAAGCTCGTCAACCTCTCACGTTGACCTATTGCCAGGACATTTTAAATATGCCCCCCACTGAGATGTTTCGTTATAAGCAACTCCACCACTTTTTAAGCTCTTTGAGCCTTCCTACTGCAGACTCCCCTTTTGCAACCCCATATGAACGATGGTGCATGCGGTCAGACTCACCGTGTGGAGGAATATCACTCCTCTATGCAGTGGTGTATTTAGGTTTGGGGCTGCCCTAGGCAAGACAAAACTCGGGCGCCCCCAACACGCACTAAATTTACCCCACCAGGCTGTGGTCTCAGGTGGGCTCTGCAGGGTCTGTGGTGGGCTCTACATGATCTGTGGTGGGCTCTACAGGGTCTCAGGTGGGCTGTGAAGGATATCTGGTGGGCTCTGCAGCGTCTCAGGCTGCCAAGCACACCTGAGATCCTGCAGAGCCCGTCATAGACCATTCAAAGCCCACCTGAGACCTTAACAGCTCCTGCAGAGCCCCCCTGAGACCCGGCAAAGCCCTCCACAGATCTTGCAGAGACCCCCTGAGAAACTGCAGTCTGCAGCATCTCAGGGGGGTTGTGCAGGATCTGTGGTAGGCTTTGCAGGCTGCAGAGCCCCCTATAGATCCTGCAAAGCCCCACTGAGACCCGGCCAAGCCCCCCACAGACCCTGCAGAGACCCCCTGACACCCTGCAGTCTGCAGGATCTCAGGGGGTTGTGCAGACTGCAGAGCCCCCTACGGATCCTGCAGAGCCCACCAAAGGGTATTGCACAGCGCGCCTGAGACTCTTTGGTGGGCTGTGCAGAATCTATGCTGGGCTCTGCCAGCACAGTACTCTTACCTTGCACGGCCTGACCTCTTTGGAACACGACCTCCTCATCCTTGGCGCCCGACACGGCCTCCTTGTCATCTTCGCCGCCCGACCGGAGCTCCGTCTTCGCCCCCCGCCTCTTCCGTCTCAGGGGCCATTCGACAAATTTTTTTCTCTCTTGGGGGCTGCTTGACAAATTTCATACTTTAAAATAAAATATAACTATATCTGGTTTGGTACCAGAGACACTAATATACACTCACAATAAGGCCCCCTTTCATATCTGTAAGTTTAGGTGCGATTAGGGATTCCTGCATCAAAAAATTGCGTTTTACTGCATCAGGAATCCCTAATCTGGCATTTACAAGTGGCAGCTATCACCTATTCAAGTTAATGATCAGGTGACAGCAGCTCCATGTAAACGCCTGCACAACGCATGTAATGGTATGTGATATTACATGCGGTTAGAAAACACTCCCTGAATGCACAATCATTGCGTCCAGGGATTGATTCCTAACCGAATGTAATCATATCACGTATCATTACATACGGTGTGCAGGCGTTTACATGCAACTGCTGTCAACATGTGACAGCTGCCACTTGTAAACGCCAATTCAGGGATTTCTGAACCGTGTAGCTGCTCCCGCAAGTCAGGTACGCGGTCCTGGATTGCGTACCTGACTTGTGAGCTGGCTGCCGGCCACAAACTACCGGCTTGCGTGCCGCAATTGGGCCGCGGGCCGGTACAATTGCCGCTCTGCCGGAATCTGCTGCCCGAGGCAAACGCCTTGTTTGCCTCACGGCAGATACGCCCTGCCTGTATGCACTTTTCGTGCATTCCCCCTCCAAATTATCATACATGCTGGCCTGGGAACGGGAATTGCAGACCAAGTTACCCCTGGAGCTGTGGCATACATGCTGTTCACGTCTGTCTAAGGGCCTACTAAACATATCCTTCATAGAAGCTAACTATAAAGTTTTCTCCCACTGGTATATGGTACCCTCAAGACTGTCAGTTATATACCTAGATCAATCGCCCCTCTGTTTCAGAGGATGTGGACTTACCGGAACAATGCTGCACACGTGGTGGAAGTGCCCACGCCTCCGCCCATACTGGAATAGACTTTATGCATTGATATATAAAGTGTTGTGGATAAGACCACCCCGAGACCCACAGTATGTTCTATTAAATCACCCAGTCCATGGCCTATCCAAGCCTGAAGCCAAACTATTGTCATTCTTCTTTTTGGCTGCGAAAATCTCCTTGGCACAGGCTTGAAAATCCCAGACAGTCCCGTTTAAACATGCCGTTTCTAAATTGTCGTGGATAATGGTAAACGAAAAACTAAGCAGCATCCTCGGGGACACCCAAAGTAAATTTGAGAGGGTATGGGAACCTTGGATGCAATACCTCCACATTTCTGAGTCTCTTTAGCCGAGGGCCAGTATCGCATAATGGATCCCCATTGCTGGGTCTCGGATACCTCCCTGATATTTTTTTCTATTTCTTCTCCCTCCCTCTATTTTCACCCTCCCCCTTCCTTGATCTCTTATTATTGTGTCTTTTTTATTGTTTTGTTTTTTGGTTGCACCCATTGTACGACATGTACCGTTGTTTTATTTCTTTTTCGTGAGCATCAAATGCACCCGAAGTGTTGTAAGCTCTATCATTATATGCTCATCTGACTTGCATGTTTTGTAACGGTGATTATCTTTCAAGATGCTATGTTTTTTTTGTTTTGTTGTATCACCCAAAAACCTTAATAAAGGAAACTTGTGAGTAAAAAAGTGTAGTTATTAAATGCCACTATAAAAAAAAGCTCTCTCTGTCTCAAAAAAAAAAAGATATCAAATGAATTTGGTTGCAGTGTTGCATGACTAAGTAATTATCAGTTAAACTATCACAGCACTGAAAACTGAAAAACGACACGCTATGATTTGCTGGTACACATTACCTAGAGTCTGGACACGACACGGTATAAACAAAATAGGGGCATTGGTTGTTGAATATGCATTAAGTGCATCCATAAGTATCTAATGTGGCTAAATAGAAAAAGAAGATTATATTCTTTACAATGATTGATTGTTCACTAATCTGAGCATAAAGATTATCATAATGGATGATTTGTTGTGTTACCTAAAACATTACTTAACATTAGACATGTGCGATTCGTTCTGAATAGTACGAATTTCTGCATATTCAGACATTCAGATGCATCCGAATTTCCCAATGACAGAAATAACAAATCCAAATGTTTTTGATAACGAAATTCGAATGCATTTGAAATTTTTCCCGAATGTTAGAATGGAACAAAGAAATGGAGAGCTGTGTGTTATTCTGTGACAGATGATAATACGAAATTACCTGCACTCCATACAGCGTACAGACCTTATTGAAAAGTTGGTGCTTGAAGGGACAACACGGATGGCGCCGTGTCAGAGCACTTGATGATATGTGCAAGAAGTAAAGCACTTTTTATTAAATTGTCATACAGCCAACTTTTCAGGGCTACGCAGGGTCCCTTCTTCTGGGCGACATAGTCTGCTATGTCGCCCAGAAGAAGGGACCCTGCGTGGCCCCGAAATGTTGGCTGTATGACGCATGTGACAATTTAATAAAAAGTGCTTTACTTCTTGCACATATCATCGAGTGTGGGGGACTTCTATTATTATTCTGTGAAAGTTCTCTGCCTCTTTGTTGCCATTCAGGAGCATCTCGAATGTCTAGAAAGTATCAGAGAACTGTTACACAATGCAGAATAGTTTTTAACTTTTGACACTTTCCGGCAGTTCATATCAGACACTTTATGTCTGTAAGGAATTTTAGGGGGCACCCCAACCCCCCCAAAAAAGTGCTGGTCCCAACTAAAATTCCCTTACCAGACTTCTTGATCCTGGCAGAGCAGGAAAGGGGTGGACGAGTGTGTGCTCGTCTACCTCCTGCACCATACCAGGCCACATTCCCTCGACATGGGGAGGGCTTTGCCAGCGGGGGGCCCATGGAAAAGCACCTTGTCCCCATGTCGATGAGGACAAGGGACTCTTCCCCACAACCCTGGCCCAGTAATTGTGGGGATCTGCGGGTAAGGGGGTTTTCATTAAGGGGGCAGCCAGATCCCACCCCCACCTTTGGGGTAGTGGCTACCCCTACTCATTCACCAAATAAACATTTCCAAATGTAAATAAACACAAAACACCTTAAAAAGTACTTTAATTGAAAAAGAAACAACACAGGTTTTTGACAACTCCTTTATTAAAAACAAAGACCTGGCAAACAATAATACTGGCTGCTCGCCGCCCGACAAAATGTTTACATCAGGCAGTGGGCGAGAAATAAACAAAGCTTGCTATTGGCTATTTCAAGTTGCAATAGCAGACTAACTATTGCTGTGCCCACTGCATGATGTCAGTCAGCAGAGAAGCAGACCTGAGAGAGAACTTTCTCCCTCAGATCCGCTCCTCTGTGGGAGCAATAGCTAATAACCATCCTGCTAATGGCCATTTCAAATGGCAATAGCCAATATCAGGATGGCTATTGCTCCACCCAATGCTTGATGGCAATCAGCAGAAGAATGGTTTCTCTTTCAGGACCGCTCCTCTGCTGACTGACCTCATGAAGTAGGCGTAGCAATAGGCAGCCTGCTATTGGCTATTGCAATTTGAAATAATCAATCGCAGGCTGGCTATTGCTACTGCCTTCTGTTAATCTGCAGAGGAGCGGACATGAAAGAGAAAGTTCTCTCAATAGGAAGCCTGCTATTGGCTATTGCAATTTGAAATAGCCAATATTAGGATGGCTATTGAAACACTGGCCACTGGGTAGAGGAGCGGGTCTGAGAGCTTCTCTCTTAGGTCCGCTTCTCTGTTCAGTGGGCAGATACAATAGCCAGCCTGCTATTGACTACTGCAATTTGAAATATCCAATAGCAGGCTGGCTATTGCTCGCCATTGTTTACATTCTGCTGCTGAACGCGGAATCTAGCAACATGTTTAACTAAATGTTTAAGTGTGCACATAGCAACTGACAATTTTTTAGTGTGCATCAAGCCACCGTCATAAAGAAATTGAGGACATATTATGTCCTCGATTGTCCCCGCGGTTGCGCAAATGTTTGTCAACTCAATGGCGAGATTTTATCAGAATTTGAAACCACTTAAAAACTTTTGACCTTAATATAACTTTAAGCCTTGCAGTATAGAGGGAGGGCATGGCAGGGGTATTTAAAAAATCCTGGAACTCGGCTGTAATTTATTGAGTGAAAATGTTTTAACTTAGTAAATCCGCCTCACAAACATACAGACATCAAGCACCCTAATATCAATATCTTTTGTAAATTATATTTATCAGTTTCTGAAAGTGTTTCACAAAATAAACAGTTAATAAACTCTATTTTTCTCTCGCTTCCTGTATAAGTTAATTAGTTTTGTCAGCTGGCTGATGGTTTGCTCTATACTACTCAGATATTATTATATCATATATTTAACAGATGCACCTAACCATATGTAGCTGTGAAGTGCCAGGCTATTTAGTGCTTTATACTATATTTCCTGAATGGCACTTTCTGTCTTTTGCACACACTGTGCCTGTGTACTTCACTCTCAGTTCTGTCAAATCCGATTGCTTTTGCTTAGCTGTTCAGCTGAACACCTTTCTCTGACAGGTTTTCTAGAACAGGCATTACACAGACAAGAGTATAAAAGTACAAACATTATTGCTGAACTTGTGAAAGGGAAGGAAAAAAATGGAAAATAGGTTTAGGTGAATTTTTGCTGCATTGCTTATCATCATTGCCTGCGCTGCTGACAGTTCAAATGTATTTTTCTTCCATATGTCATAGGAACACGCACACTCAGTAAATTCGGATTCTAAATTTAAATTAAAAAGATAAAAAGATCCAACCAAAATAAAAACAGTTTGCAGTAGCTTTCAGGTGGATGTTATAACATACCATGGATTAGTAATAAAATAGTTAATATTTTGTTTAATGTTTAATATTTATTCAAGATTGGATAACTCAACAGGTAATGACAACCAAGGCCAGATATCCATCACCGAAGGCATGCAAACCTGCTGAAAGCAACACCCTGGTGGTAGGACAACATCCTGTACAAATATGTTTTTTTCTTGTCTTGTACTAATCTGGATTAAAGTGAAATTGTGGTGAGGTTATGGACATTCAAGTAGCTACATATTCATAACAGGCAGTAAATGACTTTTCATACAAACCCTCACTGACCTCTGTGGCTATAGGCCAGGGGTGCCAAACTCAATTTAATCGTGGGCCGCGTCAACATTATGGTTGCCCTCAAAGGGCCTGTGAGACTATATAAATGTATCTAATCTTTATCATAATTGCCTCTGCATTCGATTATCACTGGTTTCAGTAATAACTTAATACCTAGATCTGATCTAGAAGTCTAGGAAATGGCCTGGTGGGCCGGATTCGGCCCCTGTGCCTTGAGTTTGACACATGTGCTATAAGCACTGTAAAAATAATCATCTTTAATGTTCACAGCAGAAGCACTGAAATTGTTGAAGTTGTTGTTGTTGCACCTCAACTCCCCCTGCTCCCCCCTTCCAGAGTTCCTGTTCTGTGTTCACATTAGATATTTTAAGGCTATTACATGCCCTCTCTGAAGGAGAACTTCAGGTCCACCTCTGCTTATTGACAGCAGCCCATGGCAGGTGCAATAGCCAGCCTTCTATTGGCTATTGCAAATTGAAATAGCCAGTAGCATCCTAGCTATTTATTCCCATGCTGTCTGGGGGTTTTTTTGTTCTTTTTTTCGGCCGGCGGCTGCTGTCAAAATAAAATATAAAAAACAGATAGCAGGGGATCCCAGAAAGGTTTACTCCAAACAGAGTAAACCTTTCTGGGATAAAATGTTTCTATTCTGGGCATCAGGGAGCCACTATCTTATAGCAGTAGACTTTCGGAACATCCAGGAGAGTTGGGATGTCTTCTATTGCACTGCTGTGTCACTAATTATGAAATTATTTTTCATAAAAATTCAGAAATAGCCTGAATTACTTTATTAATTATGCTCTAAACTTAGAGGACAGGTTCTGCCTCCTGAATCTGTCTTTTAATGAAGTGTAACACATAATGCTAGTGGCTAGATACTATGTAATATAGACTACATTGGCCTTAGGTCATATGAAGTTGTGGTGATTTGGTAAAGCTGACTCGTGTGATACAAATGTAAAAATTCATGGGTCCACTTTTTCTTGCAATGGTTTATATGGGATGTATAATGAAAGAAAAAAAAACCCAGAAGTCAATCTCCAAATATTAATATTTTCAATACAGAAGTTTGTGGTTGACTGATTGTAAAAATAAAACACTACTCATGATTAACTAAAGCAGTAGGAAGGTTCCCTTATCAATAAAACAATGTTTAATTTAAATAGCAAATCATATGTAGGGGAATAAAAAAAACTAACAGGGTTATTCACAAAAGGTTGAAGAGTTTGGGAGAATGCAGGAGAAGTGAACAATCTAGGACAACATAGCTGAACTGGAAAGTGAGGTGAATTTTTCCAAATCAGCTATGTTGTCCTAGATTGATCACTGCTCCTGCCTTCTCCAAACTCTTCACCCTTTTGTGAATAACTGTGTAAATTTTGCCTTGCACATGACTGCATGACTGAAGTAAACACAGCTTTGTTTTCCCAATTAAATATTCACTTTGAAGTGAACATTTCTTAGTCTTAATAGGGTTAATTTACATGAAGAGCGGAGACTGTTCATATACTTCTAGATGATTGCAGGCTTTTTATTTTTTTACATACATTATTTTTCTTTTCTTCCCCATTCTTCTAACAGTGGCCATTTTTACATTTACATACAGTATTTTAAAGGCAGATTAATATATCTCCCTTTACTTCCGGAACTCTGGCATATGTGACTAGGACATGTGACCATGTACATCATCTTAGGGCAGGAAAATGCCTTTCCCTGAGATCTGATGAGATTACAGAGGAGATTTCCCAGCAATTGTTGGAACTTCCTGCACAGCCTCACAGAGAAACACAAGCACACAGTCTGATATGCATGCTGCACATGGCATGAAAAACATGAAGGAAGCCACAGCTTTATTCTCTACCTTTTTCAATACAACAGAGTATATACCATAGATACTGTATAACAGAACTTATAAACCATCTAGTGACCGAAATTGTATACTGCAGAAGTTGTTGCTATATTCTAACAGCAATGCTCTGCTGATGTAACCTTCCCAGGATGCAACGCTTAAACACATTACATCACTAATGCCCAAGAGGACCAGTGAGTTCTAAAATAATCATTGTAAGATAAAGAAAAATATGTTTTTTAAACTAATGAATGTAAGATGAGTGCACATCAGCATGTAGAGCTACTGCTACTGTGATTTTTAGTGAAAGGTGGTAAAGGTCTGCTTTAAGTCATCCAATCATTTGCAAGCAGACATCCCTTGTTTTTACTTCTTTGCATATATTTCAGGCTTGGTTCACACCGGGCGACTCTTCACCGGGCGGCAATCGTGCGCAAAACCGCGCTGTGGGTGCCATTATTTTCTCATGTCACCTCAGTCGCACCGGGCAGATCGGCGTGCGTCGCAAAAAAGGTACATGTTTTTTTATTGATTGCCGCACGGATGTCACCCAATTCAATTCAATGTGCGTACCGGGTGTTGTGCAGGTGTGAATCTAGCCTCAGAGTGAGGACAGCTTCACTGATCATTCATTTTGCTAAGTGAACAGCCTCTACTTATTCAGTAAGTCAACCCATATAAACTAAGCTTCAGTCTTAAGGTGCCCATACACTTTACAACCCTCGCAAGACTTTTGTCCTGCAAGGGTTGTAAAGTAATTTTAAAAATGTACGATCTGCCCATCTTGGACAGGCAGATCGTACTTGCGATCATCGCAAGCCCGCCCCCCTGAGGGGCAGGCTTCCGATGACTGCAAACGGGCAGTGTGCGCACACCGGCCCGTTCGGCAGTTGTCGAACAAGCAGGCCACTAACTCACCGAGAATCGTACGATTCTCAGCGGGTTTTCCATCCTGCTCGTTCGACGGAAGATGTGCGACCGTACAGTAGAAACGGTCGCACGCCTTCCATACACGTCGGGATTATCGTACAATCGCGGGATTTCCCGCGATTATCGTATGATAATCGCACAGTGTATGGGCACCTTTACATTAAATGTATCTTCTATTCTGTCTTATTTTTCCTGATTTGCAGCACCTCACTGTGTGGTAGAATTGATAGATCATCCCCTGATATACGTCTGGTCATCAGAGGTAACTGTCCAACGTCAAGCAGGTTCATTATCTCATAACCTTTTCCCACATTAGAGTGATAGCCTTTCATGGCTCTGGGCATTGTAATCTGTTCAGGCCAGAGTTTCCAGGAAATCTTACCTTGCTTGACTCATGTGTTGTCATCAATTACACAGGTATAACTTTGCAGTCATTAATTGAATGTACCTCTCACATTTACTGCTCTTTTTGCCCTATGTGTTCAATCTCCAAGTGATATGGAAACAAAGATATGGAAAATTACAAAAGAATTACAATTACAAATTTTGAGTAGTTAATTAGTTGATTCTTGGTAAAAGATGGTTATATAAAATCAACAGCACCCTTGCTGAAAATGTAATTATGTAAATTTCCCTCCAGTTTTATTTCCTCTCTTATTATACAGTAAATGACACAATAACAATAAAGTAAGCAGTGGAAGTGATACTCTTTTTATGTTTGTATCTTAAACTACTTTTCGAAAAAAAAATAATGCATGAGATAATCACTGAATACTTTGTAAAATTACATTTTGCTACACAATGATTGCTTTGTGTTCATCTCCTTTCCTGTTGCTTATTAGACAGAGAGGGAATATGTAGATATACAGTACTTACAGATTATATACAAGAAAACAGACTGGAAATGTAGCTGGCCCAAGGTAAAAGTGTCTGCAGTAGAAGATAATTGTCTTTTAAGGTTTTGGTGCACACATTTGCAGTCCAAGCTAAAAAAAAGTAAGCAAATCCTTAGGTACTTTAGCAGCATTAACCTCTACCAAAATGGTGTTTTATGTAGCTGCTGATCAGACTTGTACAATGCATAATTTTAAACCACTCCTTCTTTTAAGGTATGTCACGGAGAGGTGTAAAGCACTATATAATGAGTAGGGACAAGCAAATCAGTTTGCACATAAAGTGAATTGGAATATAGCAAATGTTTTCTGTTTGCACAAATATATTTAGGCAGACTTGATTTGCATGATTCTTCACACATTAGACAGATCTGCACATTTATACTGATTGAAATGTATGATAACTGAGAGGCAATAAGAACTGTATGAAATTGAGAGGCATATGGAATAGGACACTTGTAATAAAGATTATACAAGATGATACACTTTGTGCAATAGAGAGGTATAACACTGGGTGTAGTAGAGAGAAATAGATCACTTTAGTGTGACAGAGAGGTGTAAGGCACTACATGTAACAGAAGTATGAAGCACTGCATGTAAAAAAAAAAAAAAAGTGAGGCGCTTTGTTTAATAGAAAAGGCATGAGTTACTATATGTAATAATGAAAGATGAGAACGTTTGTAATAGGTAGACATGAGATAATCTATGTAATAGAGAGGCATAAAGCACTATGTGTAATACAGAAGCGTGAGTTCAAACAAGAAATAGAGGGGTATTAAGCAGTACATAAAATAGAGACGCTTGTCACACTATGTATGATAAAGAGGGTGATGCAATACATTTCAAAGAGAATTGTGGAAACTGCATGTGACAGAGAGAAATACTTTGTGTAGCAGAGAGGCAGGAAACAATATGTCTAAGTAGAGAGCCATGAGGCAAAGCATGTGATAGGAAGGTGTGAGTATTACAGAGTATTACTGAGTTGTTAAGTACTGCATTGAAAAAAGAGGCATTGTACCTAGGCAGTAGTGTGGTTTGACAATATGTTTACTATGTATCAGATACATGAAGCAATATGTGTAGTAGAGAGTGAAACACTACATTGGAATAGAGAGGCCCGGAATTTAAAAGAGGTGAAGGAGACACTGCATGTAACAGAGAGCCTAGAGCAGGGGTCTCAAACTCATTTCACTCGGGCGCCACTCGACAATTTTTTTTCTCCCATGGGGACTGCATGCCAAATTCCATTCTTCAAAATAACATGTAACTATAGCCAGTATTGTACTACGGACCCCAATACACACAATACGACCCCATTCATATCTGTAAGTTTAGTTGCAATGAGGGATTCCTGCGTCAGGAACTTGCGTTTTCTTGCAGCAGGAATCCCTAATCTGGCGTTTACAAGCGGCCGCTGTTACGCATTGAAGTTAATGATCAGGTGACAGCAGCTGCATGTCTTCAGCTCAGCAGGGCTGCTCCAGGTTTCTATTGGTCTATTGTGAATATCACGTACAACAGCCCTTCAGTTCGGCTGAACCGAAGGCTTCCCGCTGCCGAGGTGAGCCGAGGATTAGCCGAAGGTTTAGCATAATCCTTCGGCTTCTTAATAACCCCTATGTTTTTTTATTTTCCTTGCACATGATTGGGTAATCTTTGCAAAATAAATTTACATCATATTTACTAAGTTAAAGGAAAATTCCCATGCAAAGTGAACAGCCTATTTGCCTTTGGTAAATCAACCCCTTAGTCTCAATTCTTGCAGTTCAATGTGTGTACATAAAATTACTGTAAATAATACATCTACTATGGATAAACAGTAGATAAGTTCCTTAAGATCTAACATTCTATTTGCTGGTTTGGGAATTTGTTTAGTGGAGACTGAAACAGTCAAAAAAATATGTTTTCGGTCCAACAGGACATTTCCACTGATACTTTGAACTGATCTTAAAGGTAATGTGTGTGATAGGGACCCCACAGGCACTCTCACCCAAACAACACATTCCATTCTGACTCCCATGAACTATCCAGACATCCTCAAATTAGGCAGAATACTTGTTTTTTCTTTACTTGTTTATGGGTCTACATTTATCGTTTCCTTTCCCAGGTTTGCTTGCCAAGGGAATTGCTTCTAGAAGTATGACTTTCCTTGAAGTATATAGAAGCATACACACACCTTTAGTATGACAATCTAATGATCTTGTGAGGACATAACAGACAGAGAGATGCTATGGTGTGGTGTCAGCAATTAAAATGAATGGCCTTTAAAATCTTCCACTGGCTATTTTAGGCACCTCCAGTTGGCTATTGTCTCTATTTCATACCCAGACCAAGGTGGAAGAAATGTATAACACAAAGATTGCCTGACACTGCCTTGGTATTTTCCAAGAGGCTGCTGTTTGTTTCTACCTGGATGTGATTTACTTGTAAGCATCAAAACATTTTTATAAGAGAAGGAGAAAAGGATTTTCAATATAAGGTTAATTCAGTCTGTTATGTCTCCCCTTCATGAACCTTCATATATAAAAAAATGTGGATTAGATGTGTTTTTCTTTTCCATTGGTAACTAAAAAATTGCATCTCAACTGACTGAACAGATTAAATCTATGTGCCACTGATATGGATAAATTGTCCCCAGTGTGAAAATAATTTGACTGCTGTCTCACCGGGTTTTTTGTTTGGCTTTCTTTTGGAGCAACAGGGTTTCAGTAATATTAGAATTAAAATATTTGTAAATTGATTAATTATGGGCTTACGTTTAGGCTAAGTGAGCTCTTATTGTATTGGCTACACGTGCAGAGGCTCACATCTCTAAAACATGCATTTCCTAATGCCGCTATTACCCACAGTGCCTCATATAACAATATTCCATGCAATGCTGCATACCTTTCTATTACATACAGTCTCTCGCACCCCCCTTTCTACACTGTGCCTCTCTGTTACATGCAGTATCTCATGTTTCTGTATTCCACATAGTGCCTCCCACCCCACCTTATATATTTTGTCTTACACCTTTCTATTGCATGCAGGGGCACCGCTGGGTACAGTCAGCCCACGTGTACCAGGCCTGGGCCCCAAAGAGGTGTGGGCTTGGCTTAGAAGCAGGCAGTGGAGCTCAGGCTCCTCCCCCACAGCTGTACTGGTATATAAGGTGAATGCAGCTTTATGCACGTCCACCTAACTCACTGCCTGAGCCTACAGTGACTGGCTACCTCACTGGTTTATCTTAAGTCCCAGTGAGGTAGGCTGTCCCTAGAGCCTCAGGCAGTAAATTAGGTGGACCTGCACAAGGCAGCAATCATCCTTAGAGATCCTGTGCAACTGGCAGTCTTCACGGGATAATGGGTAGGAGAGCTGCACAGAGGCGAGCTCCAATCTTGGGGTGTGCAGATTGCGGTTGGTGTGTGACAGCCGGCAACATCTGCAGGCAGAAGGAGGTAGCCACACACTCTAATTAGGTGGAAGCGTTGTTCGGCGAGGTCTCAGGGCCTGTTCACGCCTATGCATTGTGTTCACTGCTTTCGCGCAACACACCTGCCGTGCGTTATAGTGCGGCAGGTGTGTTGCAATGCCATGGCACCCAAACACATTTCCTGCCCAAAATGCTCTGCCACACAGTATAAGGTGCGGTACCACAGTACTGGTAATTGTTGTGGAAACAATTAGTACATGCACTACTTTTCCCCTGCATAGTGAGGTATTGTGCTACCGTGCATTGTACTGCGGGGACCTAGCTTGGGTTGGGGGCCCTGTCAGTTGCGCTTCATAGGGCCCCATGATTTCTAATGGTGGCCCTGAGTGCATGCACTGCAGATCGTACTGAGCCTTTTTTTATTACATGCATTGTTTAAACTCTGTAATATATCTATATATGGCATGCAACAGTTCATGCCTCTCTATTACACACAGCTCCCGACATTTATCCTGCATGCAGTACCTCATGTTTCTCTATTACTGTACATGCAGTGTCTCAAACCGCTATTATATGACAGGGCCTCATGCCTCTTTTTTGCATGCCTTGACTCATACTTATGAATTAATACATTGCCTCATACCTCTCGATTATTCGCAAGCTGTTTAGGGAAGTTTACTTTACAATTCAGAATCAGAAATTTTCAACATCAATGTGCTGCACACTCACTTTACAAAACTTCTTCCTTCCACTTGTTTCCAACAGTCCTCCAATTCTGGCGCCACTCTCTGATCCAGCACAGACCCCTATGTCATCCTGTATCCCATGGAGTCTATCCTGCATGCACGCTCCCAGCTGCGTGTATTCACTTACGCTGTGTCTCTTCTGCAGCCAGGAACGAGCGGCGCAGACACAGGTAAGTTATTACCTATCTGACAATTTTTTTCAATGTTGGGTCATATATCTACTGCTTGCTAGCAGTACATATTTGTTAAAAAAAAAACCCACGAGACTTTAATACTAAATTAAGCCTGGTAAGGTTTACCTTGAGCGGAGTATTTGCTATAGGTTGACATGACCATTTTTATCATATAATCAGATTAGAGAAAATGAATAGGGATAGCACACTAGTAAACTAGCCACCTGATATCACTGGTAAAAGAAGCAGCTGCTAAAGGCTTACGTTTCTATGGATCTGGAGTAAACCTAGACCAATTTTATAAAACCCAAGCTCACATTAATATTGAATTAATCTATACTTTAAATGGCCTCTGCAGACTTCAGAACATTCTATGCAAATACTGACTTCTTAAAATTCAACATCTGCATAGGAACAGGCGTGTTGGGATGTGGCCATTTAGGCACGAGCACTGCATTGTGGGATGTAGGGGGGGGGGGGGGGGTGGGCCAGTACCAGTACAGTGTATCTCATATACAGCCAGTTCTGATAATACAGGAGAAAACATCTCATGGTGCCTTTCTACATTTCTACCGCTTTACATGCCAACTCTACTGCCTGAACAGTTAGGCTTGAATGATTACTCAGCTTTTGTTTAAATGGAAGGTAGTGGGTCTCCTGAAGGTTACTACACATAGGGGTCTATTCACTTAGCTGCCGTAGGCAGCTGAGTGAATGACCGACCTAAAGCGAAGTGAGCCGAACGCTGTTCGGCTATTCACTTCAGGCTGGTACTGCTGATTTCAGCCGTGTATCGGCTGAAATCAGCCGTACATCGGGTGGCTTCAGGTCGGCCGAACATGCTCAGCATATTCGGCCGACACGAAGTGCAGAAGGAGTTAGACTCAGCCGATCCAACATCTGGATCGGCTAAGCCGAACCTCCGGCAGGCTACTCGCTGCTGTTCGGTCTATTCTTATAGATGCTGAACAGCAGTGAGTGAATAGCCAAATGCCACTGAGCTACGCTCAACAGTTTTCTATTGGCCGGCGGTTCTGCTGCCATCAAAAAAAAGAAAAAAACAATTTTGGCCATAGGAATGCATTGCTAGATTCCTATTGGCTATTTCAATTTGCGCAAACTAGCTATTGTACGCGCCCTCTGGAATGCAATGCTAGTTTGCTATTGGCTATTGCAAATTGAAATAGCCAATAGGAATCTAGCAATGCATTCCTATGGCCAATTTTTTTATTTTTTCTATTCTGACACGGTTCTGTGTCAGAATTAAAAAAAAACAAGAAAAAGCAGTGTTTCTCTCCTTGGTGGCCGGGAGCGGGAGACTCGTGAGAGTTAAGCTGTCTGGAGATCAGTGTCCCTGGTTAGCTGGTAACCAGGGACGCTGATCTCTCTGCAAGTGGCCGGAGATCACGGCTGGCTCCGCCCAGCTGTCAGCCAGCTTCGGCTTTCAGCGCGGCTCAGCCGAGCAGAGGCATATGCGTTCGGCTTGACCAAGTTCAGGAGCTGTACGGGCTATAGTGAATAACCATAGAACCGAAGGGGTCCTGGGGCCAAAGCTAGCCGAAGGATCGGCCGAAGCTACGGCTAGATCCTTCGGCTGCTTCATGAATAGACCCCATAGTGTTTCCCATAAAGCAGTAGATTTCCATTTTGTTCTAGAAAAATCATGTAACCCAATAGCAGTTGATCTGTGTGCTTATGTCATTCTTTATTCATATTGTGCAAACTTATTCTGCAGCTTTGCAACAAATAAGCAAATTTAAGCAATCAAAAATCCCATAGATGTATAATAACCCAGTTACTTTCCAGAAGAATACAGTGAAATTACAAATAATTTTAAACATGTATTTGTAAAGACAAATACAATGAAAGCATTTTAGTGTTCAGCAGCGTTATCTAGAATTCTGCAGTTCTTGAACTAAAAAAAATGTACAAAACAAGCAACAGCATTAAAGAAAAGACTTACCTGCAAACTATTTTTTTAAGTATAGCTGTGTAACATGCATTCTAATTTCCAACTTTTCAGCAAACATTTCATTCACAATGAATCTAGATGAGTAAGGTTCTTCGATGAATGAATTTCAACAGCACAGAATACTCTTGTGCTACCATACAGTCACATATAATTTTTCCTTTGTGTGGAGAAATGTTTCCATACCTAATGAACAATAGCAGTAGTTTCACGGTTCAATGGAAACACCATATAAAGCTATCAAGCTGGTTCCAAGTATAAAACCCAAATCCACAGTGCATTTCAATGCGTTGTTTGTGTGGAGGGGAGAATTTGATGGAGATAAGGGGGGAGTTGTGATTAATATGTATGAGATGTCATATAACAAAATGGAAAACACTACAAAGAGCGATTAATCAGACTCCTGATATTCAGCTACTAATATTTCTTTCAGACTGCCCTTTCTGAGGCATGAATAAAAGAAAAGGAATCCTGCAAGTACAGTATTGGAATGAATTTAGTGAAATCGTTAAAATAATCCTGAAAATGTTTCCGAAATGGTAGTTAGAGCTTAAAGGACAACTGTACCTATGGATTCAGCTAATAATTTTGCTCATCAGCTCCCACAAGCAGGGCCACTCTGCTGTATTAAAGTCTTTCTATATGTGTGATTTCTATCATGTCATGCTCTGTATTTTACATATTTTCTAATCTTCTATGTTAGGTACTATGTACTTTAACTTCATTAAACATGCATTAACTTTAAGTGTGCCAGCCCTGATTTTTTTTAGTGATAGTGTATATGGAGGTGTCTAGGATTGTACCCTGTTTGTGGGCAAGTATCGCACCCTGTATTTTCCTTTTTTGGTTCTTCTGTTGATTTTATTATAAGGTGTACTAGGGACATTCTAATGTATTAGTAGATAGTCTTCTGTTGTCTGTGTTGTTAATGTTTGTAGATTTGAGAGAGGTGACACCAGTTTGATCTAGATCTATAATAGTGCTGATTATTTTGTGCAGTCGAGTCAACAGAATTTTTGTAAGACTCCATGGTAATTTTGTCTGGACTAAGTTCCAAGTGAAAAAGGACCTAATGGCTGTGAGGATCTCCTGTTCCCAGAAGTGGATCCTTAATTAGGTGAGTTAGGCAGTCGCCTAAGGCTTGGTGTTCACTGGACCTTGTGGCCGCCTAACTCGCCTCTACAGCATCAGCTCACCTCACCTGACAAGGGACCTTAATGCTGCC
>NW_017306629.1:631251-669767 GCF_000935625.1 Nanorana parkeri
AATTTTTAGGGGCCCAGGGTATGTGACGTCAGGCTCAAATCATTTCTTTTTTCCTTATCCCTCCAACCCCAGGTCAGCCGTCCATATGTCCTATATGAGGAGCCAGCGATCCCCCTCTGACACATCAGGGGAACCATTATGCCTGTGGTGAGGTCTGAGGTAAATCTCTGTGGAGAGCAGAATCTGCCCGGTGACTCTGATCCCTCCCTGTAATTGGTTCCTCTGGAGGCAGTGCAGGCAATGGCAGTGGAGGAGGTGTGAAGTGATGAATCTGATTGGTGGTGAGGCTTCCCTCAGTATCATTTACTAAATTCTCCATTTTGTTTTACATTTGTAACAGAAATGATGGAGGAATGGGGGGTTCTGTTTACTTGCTCCCAACATGGAACTTCCTTTCTGCATGTGACACCACTTCCTACCTACATGTGACCAGGACAGGATTTACCCTCCCTGCCGCCCCAAGGCTGGGTTCCGCAATGCCAAAAAAATGTAATTATTAATACTTATTATTTCTAACTTTTATTTATGTAATTTTTTTTATCAATTGTTTTTTTTCACCTAACTGTATTGCTATCATACAGGAGATGTGTGATAGCGGAGGAGGAGGTGACAGGTTCTCTTTATTGAACATGTCACCTCCAATACAGGAGTTCTAGCACAGTACTGTGCTGGAACTCCTGTGGCAGGTGAGAGGGGAAGAGCACAGCTCACCCCTCTCACTGTCTACACGGAGGGGCAGGGTTACTTTTAACCCTGCCGCTCTGCTTACCGCTCTCCATTCTGAAGGCGGCGGCGAGGACGGAGCCGGGAGGATGCAGCATGGAGAGAGGTAAGTGCAAGGGAGGGAGGGGGGTGGCGGGGGGAGGACGGACCGGCACTCTGATTACAAGTGTTCTCGGCGACATCGCCGAGAACACTTGTAAAGAAACAAGTAATTTCTCCTATTCTACATTTAGCTCTGCTTCTGCAAAGCAGGGCTAAATGTAGAAAGTAAATTACCGCCCGGCGCCTGGAACTCTATGTTCCGGGTGTCGGGTGATTCAAACCTGTGCCGCCCCTCTGCTCAGTGCCACCCCGAGGTGGCCTTCCCGGGAATCCTGCATGTGACAATACTTCCTGTCTTACACTGAGTAAAGGAGAGAAAACCGGCTCCTGGACTGGTCCTACAATAAACTTTATCTCTAATAATGAAAAACAGCCAATCCACTCCTGGCAATTTCTGTACATTGTAATTAGGGGAGGGGGGGCACTGTACTTGTGAGTGCTATGGTGTGAGGGGTGGTGACTCTGTATTTGTGGGTGCTATGGGACGGGGGGACATGGACTCTCTATATGTGGGCGCTATAGGAAGGGGCGGCCAGAGACTCTATATGTGGGTGCTATAGAAAGGGCGGACAGGTACTCTGTATATGTGGGTGCTATAGGAAGGGGGGACAGGGACTCTATATATGTGGGTGCTATGGGGTCAGTTGGAACACTGAATATGTGGGTGCTATTGGGGGAAAGGTTTGGACACTTATATGTGGGTGCTGGTATAGAACTTGGAAAAAGCAGAAGCACAGATTCCTCTGTGCTTGGTAGCATCCGGTCCCTCAGGTGTGGGGATTTTAGGTATTGCTGTAATGAGACAGCCATTATGGGCAGTAGCCTGCCATTCTTGTTACCCTGCCCTCACATCTGTTCATTTTTAAAGAGGCCACATTTGGTTGACTCTGTGTGGTGTAGATTGAAGTTCCACCTGGCAGCCATCAGCTGTTTGAATGTATCTGTTGTGCGTTGGTAGCATGAGTGACACAGGCTTCTTGCTTTAGTTTCGGCAGGTCGTGTAAGGTAGCTGTGATGTGTGGATGGAGGAATCTCCCGCTAGGCCAAGCTTCAGTATCTTGCTAGTCGGCCCCGGTGGCTCTCAAAATACCTGAGCAATGCCTGCATTCAATCAAATTGTTCAGATATTTTGACAGCCAGCAGAGCTAGCTAGCAAGCTACTGAAGCTTGGCCCAGTGGGAGATTCCTCCATCCACACAGTTTAGCATAGATTGAGGAATCTGTTGCACTTTTTCCATCTGACCATAGAAAATCTGCAGATAATATATAGGTGTATGGCCAGCTTTAGTCTTTTTTTGGCATTTTTTCCTTATTTTCACTGGGTGATCCAGCCAATAAGTCTGATATTTTTTTTTTACTTCATTTAACAGACCAAGCTTTCTAGCAATAGGAGCAGTTCGAGGGTTGAGGTTCACCATTCAACACTGACAGGATGCTTACAATGGTTAGCTGTGGATGGACATTTTGTCATACAATGCATATACAAATTCTGGATGAAAAGGCAGGGGAACATATACATATTGGAGTTGTTTTACCTGCCAAAGAATTTGGACTTTTTGTCATCCAGTCCTAAAACTGAATATTTGAATGTGTGCATTTATGGATGGTGCAAGAAGGCAGTAGGAAGTAATTTGCCTATATCAGAGATAAAACTATTTATCTGGCGACATGGAAGTCTTTGCAGTAACATGAAAGTCTGTCTGATAACATAAGAAGACAAGAAATACAGAAGCGCACTACCAAGTGGTGACTGAGCAAGAAAAAATAAGGGAATAATGAAATAAGACTTACCAGGGAGTGGGTACTAGCGCGTTGTCAGCGACGAAGTGTGGGTGGATTGGGAGTCCAGGGTTGCTGATGGTGGTGGGCAGAGTAATGTGGCAATAGTTGGTGCTGAGAAGATATCGATGTCAATGGGAATCTGGGTCAGATGTTTAGTGTGGCAGGGATCTGAGGGGGGGGGGGAGGCTCGGTGAGAACCGGGTTTAGGAGAAATGTTTGTGAAGGACTGACTGTCTGAACGGTGCTGGCTGCTAGGAGAGGCCAGTGGATGTGTGCCTGAATACTATGTGGGGGGGGGGGGGCGCGGCGAACAGTTAATGCTGGCAGGCAGAGAATGTCCGGGGGAAGCCAGTGGTTAGGAAGATTGCCTGGAGGTGGATGTTGAGGTCGGGGTGAGACTACACCGCTCGAGGGCACGAGCAGCGAGCGGTGTGTCTGTGAGGTACAACGGTGAGAAGGAGTGGCGGAGGTGGTGGGTGAAAGTGTTCAAAATGGCTACACGTTTCGAAGAGCGGGTCTTCTTTTTCAAGCCACACCTTTAGGGGCAGCGCTGCACTAGGGGACATTTCTCCCAATTTTTTGTCTGATAACATAGCAGTTTCTCTTGTAACAATACAGTCTCTGTGTTTACATGGCAATCTCTCTTGTTGCAAGGCAGTCTCTCCTATAGCATGCAGCACTCTCCTATGACATCCGTATCTCTCTTGTAATATCATCTCTATTAAGATACTGCTCTATCTTATAACAGATGACTCTTTCTTATGATTTATAGTATTAATAGAGTAGCACTCTGGTAACAAATCTGACCATTTGTCCATCCACAACTAAACACTGAATAAACCAACACATTTGTGATAGGCCACACTTCAGTTTAATGCCACATTTATAATCAACTACAATGGGAATGACCATGCATCCAGTGAAGTTGGACCTCCGAGTTATAAATACTGCATAGCTGTAGCAAGGATAAGGATCACAAAGCCTGTCCTTTCAAAACAACAACAAAAAGCCAGCAGTGGTAGCTCCCATGTTTCTTTTCTGAAAGGTTCTATTTCATTATTTTGTGTCTGACAAGAAATAGCATTTACAAATACATTTACTACAGGTATCCTCTAAAGAGAGTCACCACATAGTTACTTTGATATGTTGGACTTTAAAGCCCAACTTCAGGCAGATTTTTTTTTTTTTTAATTTCTCACATATACAATGTCAATGTGTAAGTAGCTGTCTACAGGCATCCCAACCGGAAATAATTCATTTCAGGAAGGTGCGCTTCTCATTTCAGGGAGGTGCCCTCTCCCCCCAGCACCAGCATCCGCGGGGGGGGGGGATGGGGGAGAGGGCACCTTCCTGAAATGATGGCAGATAGTAGAGAAGCTAGTGCTTCCCTTGCTATGTGCTGTTTTGTTTTGTTTTTTTGTATTTTGACAGCTCTTGGAAAAAAACCAACAATAGACAGTATGGGAATGAATAGCTAGAACACCTTTTTATTTTTTATTTTAATTATTATCTCTTTTTTTTTAACTTTTTAAAACTTTTATTGATTACATTTTTTTTTAAAATTAATTGTTTTAATTATTTTCACTTAACCTTATTGCTATCACACAGGAGATAACAAGCCCCTGTGTGATAGCATTTGGAGGTGACAGGTTCTCTTTATTGAACCTGTCACATCCAATATAGGAGTTCTAGCACAGCACTGTGCTGGAACTCCTGTGACAGCTGAGAGGGGAAGGCTGTGAGTGCAGCTCTCCCCTCTCACTGTTTACACGGAGCAGACTGGAAAATGGACATTGGGGGGGACTTGCAGTCTTATTACAAGTGATCTTGGCAACATCGCTGAGATCACTTGTAAATGAATGAGCAGCTTCCCTGCTCTACATTTAGCCCTGCTTTCCCAAAGCAGAGCTAGATGTAGAAAATAACTACCCGCCCGGGTGCTCAGAACTACACCCCTGCCGCCCGTCTGCTCCCTGCTGCCCCGACGCCGGGCCTTGTGAGAAATCAGGCACTGCTTGTAGGTATGGAGAGACAGCATGGAGTCAGCAATGTATGTGTTTGAAAATGTCTGTCTTACATTACAAACAGTTGAACAAATGGGGTTCCTTGATCATCAGATTACTGATGGAAAGGGAGTGGGTGAACTAATACAATAAAGCTATGCATAGATGATAACAGGGAACCCTCAACTGTGTGTCTGTATAAATGAGTAGGGTTAGTTATGGAAATGACTGCTGTCCTCTTTTTAAATGATCCATAAGTTAAAAAATAAAATAGACAATAAAACATTTTACTACAGTGATTGTTATAGGCATGTTTATTGGTGGGATTTGGCATCCACTAATGGTATTTTCCAAGTATCCAGGTAAGGTAACCAACACAGTAATTTAATTTGGCATTGACTGATGGGTAGAATAGATTGAGGGATTAATGAAAATGTTTTAGCTATTGATTTAGAGCTTAGATTTTAAAGCTAGGGACTATGTGCACTGCATACATTTTAATAGTAAAGGAAAGGTCATCATATTTCTCAACTTCAGCATAGCAGAGACTGTATATAGGAAAGATTTTATAGATATTTCCTATATAGTTTAATCACCACTTGATGGATAATCTTGAAAGGGGGTTTCTACCTTTACTGAAAACTATAAAACTTCTTCAAAACAAGATTAATGCACAAAGGTTGGATCCCTCGTCATTCCATGACATGAAATATGATGTACAGTAGACACCGCCTGTCAAGGCACTCTGGCAACATTTGACAACTTTTATCATTCAGGGTAGGGGCATATGAGCACTTATAAGATTAATAAAATAATGTTTTCATTTTCATGGAAATAATAACATGACATGGGTTGTGACAAAATGGACATAATCTGTGAAGAAGAGGGCATAATAAGGGTAAAATAAAACTCAAATACAAATTGACAACATTGTTACTGTAGGTGTACTGACATCACGAAAGGCAGATCTGAAAAAGTTGGTAATTTTACCTCTGTTGATACACTGTAAAAAATATTCTGTTGCCTATTAGTGCCCTAAACAAGCAAAGTCCTACAGTTCCTCTAAATGTCCCTAATATCTAAAATATCCCTAACACCAATGTTCATTTAAAGTATATCAATAGCTGATTTTAGTTGTTGTTATGGATAGGATGTTGAAAGGTCTGGTTATCACTTTGTCAGGTTTTAATTAAATATACATATACAATATACAAACCTTTTTCAAATCTAACTGAAAGAAAAAAAATATGAAAATGTGAAATAAAAAAGTAGCTGCTGGAGGGGAATCCAGCAGCTAAACAACAAATTAAGTTATTGCCGATACACAATACAGTATATGTACCTGCAAATACTCTTTCCTTAATCTGTGATATGACTGTCCAACACGCAGAGCGTCTGTGAGTCCATGTAAATATAAAATGTTTTGAGCAATAACTAGCAGCATTTAATTATCTCTGGAAACGCTCTGCAATCTCTGCATAATCTGTCACAGGACGTAGGTTCGGGTCAAAATCATGGTCAATCTAAACTGAATCTCTACTCCAGAATATTTGTGTATAGAATGGCATGGTCTGCAGAGAAACATGGAATATAGTAGGGATTTCCCAATACCATTTTTTCAAGACCAAGTACAATTACTTTCCCTCAAGTACTTGCCGATTCCAATTACCGATACTTTTTCTTAAAGGGACATGTAAAAAATTTTCTAAAACAATACAGACTAATTGTATTAGGGCAGTTTCTCATAATTATGAAGCACTGTAACTCAATCCAAGATTATACGTGTTATGATACAAAACATATTTCACCGTGCTAAGAAGTGCTTCTCATTGGTCAGCACAGTAACCTGACTGCAGTGATCAATGAGTGCTCGCAATTTCCGAGTGAAATTCAAAATCCATAGCGCAGGGCTGCGCTGGACTGCAGTATGAGGTACAGATGGTACACCTGTATCGGCAGAGGGGAAAGACTGTTCACCAAAAGGTAGGTATAGTGAGGGAAAGAGTTGGCCAGATTTAAACGGGTAATTCCATTTTCCCAAATTATTTGGGAAAGTGAACTTATCCTTTATTGTGCATTGTGCGTGTTAGAGAGTGCTGCTGCCCCACTCCCACAATATGGCACACAGTGGAATGAGGGCAGCCCTACGCATGCATTTATTCACACAGCTGGGGGCGGGGTTGGTTTTTATTTTCATTTGTATTTATTTTATAATTTTTTACCTTTTTAGCACTTTTTTCTTTTTTTCTTTTATTATTTTGTCATTTGTTTATTTTTATTTTGTTTCCTTTTTTTATCTTATTTTTTACCTTTTTATCACTTTTTAAAAAGTTTTTCACTTAACTTTATTGATATCACACAGGGCCCTATGCGATATTATTCAGAGGTGACAGGCTCTCTTTATGAGCGTCCTATCCAACACAGAGGATAAGGAACAGCATTGTGCTGCATCTTCTGTGCAGCTCCGTTTATGACAGCTGACACAGGAAGCCCTGTGAATACCACGTTCCTGTGTCACTGATCAAGAGCAGAGCAGAGAATGGAGATTCTCCACTCTGCTCCCTTCTCTTCATCCTGAACTACTTTTCCGTGTTCCCGGGTCACCCAGAAGAGAGGGGGAGCCCAAAAACCACAGCAGGGAGGGGGCGGACCATGGAGGGACAGACCTTGGAGGGGTGGGGAGGGGCAGTCCTGGGAGGGGAGAGGTATACTTTAGAGGGGAGGGGCCAGCAGGGGGGACGAACGTGCAGACTGCTATACAAGGGATCTGGGCGGATCACTTGTACAAGCAGCCTGAACCTATTTAAAAATGTAAACCTTTAACATCGGTGCATTTTCACGAGTACAAGTACTCATGAAAATGCCCTGTGTCAGCCCCAATACCGATACTAGTATTGGTACATCCCTAGAATATAGGAATATTTATTTATTACAGGTATTTATTTAGCGCTGACAATTTACCAAGTGCTTTACATAGTTGCACATTCACATCAGTCCCTCTCCTTAAGGAGCTTACATTCTAAGCTCCCTATCTCACATGCATAAATACAGGGCCAATTTAGACAGAAGCAAAGTAATCTACCAGCATGTCTTTGGAGTGTGGATGGAGTACCCAGAGTAACCCATGCATGCACTGGGAGAACATGCAAACTCCTTGCAGATAGTGACCACTGTGCTGCCCACATATGAAGTTGATCCTGAATTTTGGGTGATATTTAGTTTGGACTGACTTTCATAGATTTAAATGTCCATATCTAAATTCCAATTATATTTGTGGTGGTTCAGAGTACCAAATGGCTCCTGGGAGAAAGGAACCGAAGACTGCTTCAAAGTCTAATTATGGCCTATATCTTCTGTTGCTATTTCCTTGGCACCCTTAGCTTGACTACCACTGTTACCAGGTCAAACCTTTCTATCTTAGTATCCCTAGTAGAATATGTATGGCTCAGGCTATTTTTGGTCCCATCATCTTGTCAGGCAGGGCTGGCAGAAGCCTCACAAACCATAATGCACAGTTTTGCATAATTTGCTGCTCTAAAACCTGGTTCAGATTTCTACTGACATCATTAGTACTTCCAGTTTGGAAATTTTGAAGCTCAGAAGTTTGCAAAATTTTCAGTAGTTTACTCATCTCTAATACATAGGTTTCAAAAAAAATCAAAAACATTGTTACAGATTTACAGATTTACTAGTTTATGTGGTTTTTAAATGGAATTTGGTATCAATAATTGCTGTTGATCATATAAGAAATGTTACAACACATTTACATAGAAATTAAGCTGGTGATGAAAAATTATACAGCCATTCAATTAATAATTTCATGGATCCAATTTTCCAGCTGCACGGTGTATTCAAACAAATGCAAATCAAGCAATATTATCACATGTGATAATATCACTTGATTCAGCAGAGAGTGAGGAAATGTATGTATTAATAACATCTGCAATGCTTTCCATATGATTTAACATCTGATTTACAAGGCTTTTGAACTACGGTAGGTAAAAAAAAACAAAAGACAGAAATTACAACTGAACTCCAGTAAATTAATGAAAATCTCAATTTAGTTGAAGGTGTAAAAACACATTATGTTTCATCAGCACCAATATTTAAACCCTGCCTAGGCTGTGCTAATGATTACAGATCGTTACAGATCTTTCTTTCTTAAACATGCTAGAAGAAAGTGTTTTTTTTTGCATTTACCACAAAAAAAAGATCAAACAGAATAAAATTGTATGATCTTTCTCAAAACACATGACAAACAACTATAATACATGTAAAATGTGCGCTCCACTGGCACTGAATTCCCTGAAATTACTGCAAACATTGTTACAAACAGCTATGTACAGCCCCAATTCCCAAAAAGTTGTGGCGCTCTGTAAAATCTACATAAGAACAGGAGGCAATGATCTGCAAAATTTGCAAACCCATATTTTATTCACAATAGAAAATAAAAAAGCATATCCAATGTTTAAACTGAGAAAATGTACCATTTTAAGACAAAAAAATAAGTTACATTTTGAAATTGATGGCAGCAACACATCCCACAAAAGTTGGGACAGGGCAACAAAAAGCTGGCAAAGTTAGTGGTTCTAACAGGGAAGAGCTGGAAGAACATTTTGCAACTAATTAGGTTAATTGTTAATGTCTCAATAACATGATTGGGTATAAAAAGTGCATCTTCAGTGTCTCAGAAGTGAAGATGGGCAGAGGTTCATTAGCCTGTGTCTATAAATTGTCGAACAATTTCAGAATAATGTTCCTCAATGTAAAATTTCAAAGAATCAAAAGAGTCCAAGAATCTGGAGAAATCTTTGTGAACAAGTTACTAGCCCAAAACGCAATATTGTATGCCCGTGATCTGTGGGCCCTCACACGGCACTGCATTAAAAACAGGCATGATTATGTGATGGACATTACTACATGGGCTCAGGAATACTTCCAAAAATCACGGTCTGTGAATAAATTTCGCCATGCCATTCAAAAATGCAAGTTAAAGCTCTATCATGCAAAGAAGAAGCCATATCTGAACATGATCCAGAATTGCTGCCGTCCACTGTGGGCCAAAGCTTATTCAAAACGACATGTTGCAAAGTGGAAAACATCTGTGATCTGACAAGTGCTATACATCACTTCCAAGACCTCTAGTTTTTTTACTCCCCATTTTGAATTAAAGAAATATATAGTTAACTAGTGGAATAAAAATAAACAGTCAAGTATTGTCTGATGTTCAAGGACTTCCTCTATGCAGTATCTACTAAAAATACAGATTGATCTTCAATTAGATACTTCATGCATGAGGCACATTGGAGCTTGATAGAATTTACTGGAGTCTGCCAAGTGTTCCTAGGCAGTCAGTCAATTTCTATGCTGTTGTGAAGATTTCAGTAGAGGTGTGACCTTCATATCACATTTTTGGAGCAAATGTTCATTGCTTAAACCATTCATGTCTCCAAAAATCCAGAGAAACCCGAGATTATCTCTAATATAATAGATGGTGTGATTACACTTCTTATGTGAACTTTAACATACCACATGAGATCAAAATCTAGCACTACGTGGCCTGATGTAAGTACTTTTGAAAATGACAGCCAACAGGAATATTAATATATGAAGTAATACGATATTTAATGAACAGAAAATAGGGCTGATTTATAGGAATCCATATTTACTTACTCTTTTTTATTACTATCTCTTAGTGATGCTAATGAAACAACACATGTATCATTGAAGAGCCTGCTTGTCTAATTATAAAAAGAGAAACAGGTTGGGTTGAAAATATTCAGTGACATTTCTAAATATTCATTGACCCTTACATTAAACAGCTGCACATTTTCAATTATGTTTCCATTCCAGCTAATATGTAGTTTTAACCGACTAATGAATATTGATAAGCATCAACAACTTCTTCATTAATATTCATTTTAACAGCAAAATTAAATTAAGTTTGTCATATTTTTATTGCCAGTGCCCACCCAGGTGCCCTACATCCAGTTGTCCTTATTACATGTTACAGACATACTTGTATTTGCAGGTCTATGGGGCAACTTCCACAAGGCCCAGAGGCACATGGGCTAAGTGCACAGTAAAAATGATGTGTAATAGGTTACTCCAGTGGCATGCTTAATGTTTTGTCCTGGCAACAATAGCATTTGGCAAATTATTAGGACAGAATAAGGAATATATATTGTGAGGCACTGGCTGGCAGAATTGTGGATGGTGTATATGTGTCACCTAGGTTTTTCACCTACACATGGTGAGGGGCTCTAGGGATGATGACTGATATGGAGAAAACAAACTTGTTGTTTGCTCAGAAATCTTAATATGTCCTATTCTGGGTCTTGGAGCCCAAAGGCTTTTCTAGGTCCACATTTACTGGGTAGCCAAAACTCAATATTTATCCCAGCTGTACACGGGCTTTTATATATGTGAGCTGATTAATGCTCAGGGCTGACTAATGCTCTGGTTTCTCTCTTGCTCTCTCTGCTGTGGCAGCATGATGCTGAGTGAACAGTCCTGACAGAATACAAAAAAGGTACATTTGATGTCTGTTTTGGGGAATCCATAGGGAGGCACTTGTTAGCTAGTAAGTGACCTAAGTTTAGTTTGTTGCTTATTGTTAAGAACTAGATAATAACAGAACACTAAACTCACTGAATTGCATAGAGAACTACCTTTTAATGTAAAATAAAAGAACACCCAATTGCATTTACAATAGATAATTCTTGGTCAAAGCATGTCAACAGGCTGATTCCAACATACTGTAGTTGTTACAGTCCCTGTGGTTTAGTGATAGAGCCTCTATCTCTTTAAATACTGGCCAAAAGAAGGAGGAATCTGGAGAGTTTCAATATTTTCCATAAGGAGTCTAATGCTCAGAGAGCCTCAATTGTTAGTCTGGAAAAACCCAATGCAGGGGGATGACATTATTAACCAGAAGAAATGGAGGTGCCAATCATGCTTTTCGAGGTTCAGCCCCTTGAGAAGTGATGCCCCCATTTCCTTAGTTAATTATTTTGAAAGAGCAGAAACATATTGATGAGGTCATCTTTCTGCTATGTCCGCCTGTCAGCATGTTTCTTGTCAGCACATGTGAATGCAGTACACCTGATTGGCCTCGAGTATAGTCTCTCACTGTCTGAATGCTACTTACATGAAGCTGAAATTAAATCCAGGTGTTTTTGCAGGAAGTGATGATATTACATCACTTCCGCATTCCTCTGTCACTCTCCGGTACAAAAGCCGGAGAGAAGCTGGTGAACCAGATCTCTGCTTCATCATCTTCTCTGGGGGTCCCTAGGTGACATTAGGGGATTTAAAGACCCCTGATGTCTCCATAAAGAGGACCTATCACTGCAAATTGACTATCACATTGGGGACTTGTTATCCCTCTGTGATAACAATAAAGTTAAGTGGAAAAAAAAAGGTTTAAAAATATTAAAGTTCCCCCCAAAAAATTTTCAAGTAAAATATAAAAGCAATTAAAAAATGTAAAGTCCCCTGCCCCCACATACACATGCAGACATGCGTCGAGTGCGCCTATATGCGAAAACGACGATTGCACCCATTGCGCCACACATGTTACATAACGCAGTGAACGTCGGAGAGCGAGCAATAATTCTAGGGCCATTAATCACTGATAGCACTAAGCTGATGAGCGGTAACAGCTTTTAAAGCTTGACATGTTTGGTGTCTATTTACCCGACGTGACCCCGTCTTTAATTTTTTACCAAAAATGTGGGTAATAATAAATGTTTCATAACATAATGTAGGGAGAAGTTTTTTTTCACAGTTTTCTGTACTTTTTTCATTATATAGTAAAAATAAAAACCCCAGTGGTGATTAAATACAACCAAAAGAAAGCTCTATCTGTCCCCAAAAAATTGTATAAAATTAATTTCAGTACAGCGTTGCATGACGGAATAAATGCCAGTACTGCAACACTGAACACTCAAAAATTGCCTGGACAGGAAGGGGATGTAAGCACCCCGGTCAGCAACTGGTTAAAATACATGAATTCAATAAACACATAATTGCATTCAATGGTGTTCTTAATATCTGCTTGCAGTTCAGCTTTAAGCCACATTTTTCATTTTAATCAAGTGATATATTTTAATTAACCAAGATTATAGTGTGATAATGAAAATAAAGTTTTGTTGTTTAAACCTTCTACAATGATGTTGACAAGCACACAAATTTGGATACTGAGAGCTGTTGTTATTGATACATTTGCAACTTCTGAACATCAAAGACTTCATGGCCGGAGGATGAAATACAATTATCCATTAACCGTAATCAGAGACTCTCTGCAAGTGTTAAAACATGGCAACAAAGAGTACTAGTGTATACGTGTAATAGTCCTTACCAAGTCTTATTTGTACCTAAACAGTTGCTGGTTGCTATGTAGTCTCTAGTTGCTTAATGAGGTTCTTTATTAAGGTAAGATCAGGTAAGTGTTAGTTCTGTCTATATTCTGTGTGCAGAAAAGAAGAGTTAAATTTTTTCTGTGTGCAGAAAAGAGTTACATTTTTTTAAAATGTTCCTTTATGCCAAGGTTTACGTGTGTGTGTGTGTGTGTGCGTGTGTGCGTGTGTGTGTGTGTGTGCGTGTGTGTATATACAATATATATATATATAGATATATAGATGTATCCAGTATATCTTTAAATGTTTTTCAAATTTAAATGAAAAATCTGATTTTGGCAGACAGAGCCCTCCTGTTTTATAACAGCTACACTTTGTTACCATTTATAGATAATTGTTATAGGCTATTTTATCTTAATGGAACCATGTCTGGTGAGTTTCAACATAAACTAATTGTCCAAGGCTAACTTACATTCAGAGACTTTTAATATGGACAAGAATAGAAAGGAAATTAAATTATCTCACAAAAACAAACAGTTTCTGCTCCTTCTAATTTTGGGTGTGTTATAGAATCGTGATTTTATATTTAGACCTTGAAAGGACAGTTTTGTAATAAAGAGGACAGGGAATTGTTAATCTGTTCATAAATAAGATTCAGCATAACATAATTTGGTTCGTGAATTTTATAACGTTTGTATTTGGTAAGTGCTTGGACATAGCAATGCATGGACAGCACTGTGTTTAAAGAGGATTTTCAAAAGTTAACGCTTGCAGTGGGGCTACCCCCACACTAAAAGGGTTAACTGACAGTTTTGGTCTAGGGACAGTGATGGCGAACCTTTTTGAACCCGACTGCCCAAACTGCGACGCAAAATCAATTTATTTACCTCAAAGTGCCAGCAATGAAAATAAGTTTTGTATTGTATTGCAGTTTGGGCGCTCAGGTTTAAGAAACATCCAACATCACTGCCTTAGGCAAAATAGGGAAACACGCATATTCAAACATTTATACACTCAATAAAACACATACACACGTAATGAAACACACACATCACGCACTTATTAAAACACACACATTACATAGGTTCGCCACCACTGGTCTAGGGGCACAAATAAAGAAACTCACCTGATCATCGATCCTACCTGGCTGCTAGACCGTTCCCTGCAGCCTATTCTCCCGTGCTTTGGCAGTCTAAGCCCTGCTCATGTCTATGCAAGGTCCATTGATTTGCATTAGACATGAGGATGCTTGGGGACATACCACAGCCCGAGCAGGGGGACAGAGAGATGAGAACTCACCACTGCAGGATCGAGGATCAGGTGAGTGTATCTTTTTTTTCCCATTCCCTAGACCAAAATCAGCAGTTAAAAGAAAACTATGGGGTAAGTGTTTTTCCTCATAGTTCTCTTTAGGGTCACGGGAGGACATATACTAGTGTCCTCCGGTGACCCAAAGCTCAGTATATAGCGGGCTATTGCCCGTGATTTACTGTGAGCGCCGCAGCCGGGACGGATCCCGACATTACTGTCGAGATCCACCCAGCTGCGTGAGTGACAGCTGGCTCTGCCTATCTAGAGGCAGAGCCTGCTGTGCCCGCCCCCTCCCTGTCCGTTCCTCCACTCAGCACAGATCGGAGAGGGGAGGGGGGAATCCCTGCGGGCAGCGGTGACTGGTAGTCACTGCTGTCTGCAGGGAGACGATCGAGAAGTGAGCGGATCGGTGCATGTTCCTGCTCAGTTCACGATCGATAGAGCCGACCCGTGACAGCTTCTTTGTCACAGGTTGGCTCTAACTATGAGGATGAGTGGAAATCACTCACCTCATAGATCTCTAACCCTTGCAATCCAGGGGTGTATGTACAAAATATCTGCCTAAAATATAATTTAATAACACAAACATACATTATTTTCTACTGTATGGATAAACATTTGAAAAACAAACCTCATGATGTTTGTGGAATGCATAGTAAGTAAAACTTGAAACAACTGATAATTTAAATTTTTTTACGGTTGAATATCTTAGTGAGAAGATTTATGTATATCTTCTACTCTCCTAGTTAAAGGGGTTCTCCAGGGACAAAGAGCCAATGCTGAAGAAGTTGAAGATTAAACTGAAATGAAAAGCCAAACTATAGTAGAATATAGCAGCCAAGTCCTTCCCTAAACATCCATAATCATGACACCCTCATTTTAACTACCTCCAGGCTGGCCGTTGTAAAAAACAGCCGGTCAAGAGCTCTCTAGATCTGAGTGGGCGTCTTTAGACGTCCTCTCAGCCACGTCCACTCGTGGCGGGAAACATCGTCAATTTTAAAACAGGCACCGATGCCTGTTAACATACAAGTGATCCCCCGGCTACAGAGCCGGCGTATCGCTTATATGCGCTGCTGTTCCGGTGCCCCCCCCTCCCTCTGCGGCCCCCACTCCCGTTGTGACACTGCTCCCGGTCTCCGCTGTGCCCGGTGCGAGCCCGGGGCCAGCATAGTGCCTCTGTCACAGGGGATCTCCCTCCGGTCCCCTCTCAGAACATGTATACAGTACATTACATCACTTCCGCATTCTCGTGTCACTCTCCAGCTTCAGACGCTGGAGAGAAGCTGATGAAGCATATCTCTGCTTCATCGGCTTCTTCAGGGGGTCCTAGGTGACATTAGGGGTCTTGGAGACCCCTGATGTCTCCATAAAGAGGACCTGTCACATATCTTGCTATCACATAGGGGGATTTCTTAGCCCCCTATGTGATAGGAATAAAGTTAAGTGAAAAAAATAAATAGGAAAAAAATGTAAGTTTCCCCAAAAAAATGTTAAAGTCACACATAAAAAAAGAATTAAAAAAAAAATTGTGAGAGCAATAATTTTAGGGCCATCAATCACTGATAACACTGATAACATTTTGCGGGTGTGCGCAATTTTTAAGCTTGACATGTTTGGTACCTATTTACCCTACGTGACCCCGACTTTTATATTTTACAAAAAAAATAAGTGATAATAAATGTTTCCTAACATAATGTTAAAAGAACGTTTTTTTCTAAATTTTCAGTAATTTTTCCTAAATATAGTAAATGCCACCAAAAGAAAGCTCTATCTGTCCCTAAAAAATGGTATAAAATTCATTTCAGTGCAGCGTTGCAGGACGGAATAAATGTCAGTCAAAGTACCGCAGCGCTGAATACTGAAAAATGGGGTCTAAACACCTGGTCTTCAAGTGGTTAAAATAATAAGTACGCTGGGCTTATATTCCTCCATTTAAAAGGAAAAAGTTCCAGTTTGTATAGCCGAATATGGTTCTTTCAATAGAGGTTCTTGCCATGAAGCAAAGGTGCAGTTTGTTTAAAGTTTTAGTGACCAGTTAGGGCAACCAAGAATTTGTAAAAAAAAACTATTATGAAAGAGTCCAGGATAAACTATCTCAAGGTTTTACACTCTGGGCTCCATTCACAAACTAACACACCAGGATAAGGACATTTATTTTTAAAAAAAAAGTGGCAGTTATTTTTAATTGAGTCCAATGAGATTGGAAAATAACAGTCACCTGGCTAAAATAAAGATACTTATCTCAATGTTAAGACTTTGGGAATCAAGCCACTTAAAGTGGAACTAAACCCAACAGTTTAACCAAAAGAAAGCTCAAGTTAGAAATGTTCACTAAATGTTATTAAATCCTTAATCAAACACAGGGCTGTGGCTACCATGGGGCGAGTGAGGCACTCGCCTCAGGCGCAGCTGAGAGGGGGGCGTAGCCAGGGCCAGCCTGGCTGCGCCCCCTCGCCACTGTTGCCATGGTGAGCACAACATTTTTATACTATTTGGTACCGCCATCCTGGAGGCGGGGCGTATGACATCACATGGCGTTGTGCGTTCGTGGCATTGGGGGACATAACACGTCTGTTTGGGGGCACGATTTTCTGTTCTTGCCTCGGGCGCAAAAGGAGCTCGCTACGGCTCTGATCAAACATACCGTTTATGCAGTGTTTACATTTATATTCTGCCTACCAGCGCATAGGATGTGTATGTTGCATTCAAGGTATGTCTCTAATAACAATCACAGTTGCTATTTTGCTTACATCAGCTCTCACCTGATCTTTCAAGCCCTCAAATTCCCAACAACTATAATGCTTGGTAACTAAGCATGTGTTGGATGCTGGAACTTACAGCTCCACTAAGGTTCGTCTCATCTCGCTCTCTATACATTTGCATGTGCAAATGGGAGGGAGGTCAGTAAAATAATTTATTTCATTGTTGGTTCATATCTCAGAAAACAAGCTGAACAGGGTGAACACACTGAAAAAGGACATAAAGAATAAAGCCGGATATACATGGTTCTATTTTTTTTGTTCAACCCGCAGACTGAGCTAAAAAATAGAACATATTCCTCCATCAACACTTATAAGTGTTGATCGAGGTGTTCCCCCGCTGTATCCTTTGCATTCTGACAGTGGTTGCTGGCCACAGTCAGAATACCCAAACGGAGCTTGCAGGTGATTGGTCAGCTCTCAATCTCAGAGGCAGCATGGGACAGCTGCAGTGTCCCACACCAACTCTATATCTGTAAAAAATAAGTCAAGGCAACTGGACTTGCTGTATTTTTTTTCTCTTGAAGACGTTTCACTGGACATCCGACCAGCTTTCTCAATTCAGAATGACTTGTACAAAAAATGCTCTGGGAATAAATATGGTGAATGTTGCGCCAATCCACATAATACGTTAGTCGCAAGCAGGTGTTGATCGCATAATTGGAGTCTAGGAGGTGTTATTAACCTGCCGAGAAAGAGGTGTTAAAACAGCATTGTATGTGGCAGACAATAGATGTTTCACCCCCCTCCTCTATTCAAGCGAGTCCAGTTGCCATGACTTATTTTTTAAAAATAAACCATGACCTGGATGAATGTGAACCTTCACAGATACACCAACTCTAGTTATTGGAGAGAGTATGTTTTACTCTCCCCTTACTTCTCATTTAAGTAAAATCTCCACGATGGGGATACAACCAGCAACAAAGTTTTTCCACACATTCTCCAAAACTGAAAGAAAAGTTATTGCTGGAGTTGTGCTTTAAGCAAAATACCAGCTTTAATTGTCTGCATTGTTTCCAAGTTGATATTATTATCTGCATATGCTAAAACTGATGTACCATTTCAGCCTGTACACTCATGAGTGGTTAGTGCACTAGAGGGAGCTCTGCATCACTTATTGTGCTGAAAAAAGAAACGTAAATATGTAAGAATTTTTAGGTCTATAGAATTTCTAATTAGTGGGGAATACTGTATAATTGGACTTTAATAGAGGAGCATTTGTTTTAGTCTAATGTTTAATTATATGGAACATACTCAGCAGTATCATTTACTTTAAAAAGGCTTTGTAGTTACAAACTTTCAGGCTTTTAACACCAAAATGCAGAGGAAACATGTGATTATGTAACTGCTGATAAAGACTCAGAACATTCTTTGCTTTATAGTAGCTTATTTACTCTACAGAACTAATATTTTTAGATATTTAATGGTCTTAGTTTTTCTTGTATGTGTTCAAATCAGATTTTAGCATTGGCAAATAATATCATTAATAATATGTCATGTCAAATTGGATAAATATTCAAAAATTGGCTGGATCACTTATTAGCTTCTTTGATCGAGTAGCCAGGTTTGCACATTATAGATCCTAGGTCTGGTCACTAGCAGTGGAATGCATAAGATGATTGTATTGTCATTACCTGCTGCTATGCATTTTACATTAGGTCAAAGATTGCAGGGCAATGAAGACCCATGGCTTGTGGGAAGAGGGGATACAAGATCTGTTCATTAGAAGTTTCTAGTAATATTAGAATCTGGAGGAAGATTCATCTTGATCAGTTTTGGGTGGACATGGCTTCCTTAAAGGAGAACTATGAGGTGAGTGCTTTTCACTCACCTCATAGTTCTAGCCGACCTGTGACAATGAGACTGTCACAGGTCGGCTCAGTAGATCGGGAAGTGAGGGAACACATACCGACGTTGGCTCACTTCTCGATCCTGTCACGGCTCTCTGCCGTGACAGGGGAGGGGCTGGATTCCCCCCTCCCCACTCCGATCCTCCAGCGCTGACTGGCGGAACGGATGGGGGAGGGGGCGGGTACAGCTGGCTCTGCCTCTAGATAGGCAGAGCCAGCTGTCACTCACGCAGCTGGGCGGATCCAGCCATAATTGTCGGGATCCGTTTCAGCTGCGGCGTCTCAGTATACCGCGAGCTGTAGCTCGCGGTATACTGAGCTTAGGGTGACGGGAGGACGCTAGTTTGTGTCCTCCCGTAACCCTAAGGAGAACTATGGGGAAAAGCCTTAACCCCATAGTTCTCCTTTAAAGGATAAGTGTACTTCACATTGGAGACGGTGGTAGGTTAGTTACATTCAAGTGGACTTGTTCCGTAATGTTTAAGACATTCTGCAGCTTATCCAAGTTGCTTCTTCAGTTCTAATGAGCATCAGGAACATATCCAAGCATTTTTAGCCACACAGGTAACCAGTCACCTTAATCAAATCACCATGGACTGTGTTAAGGCAGATGTTGACTGTCCAAGAACAGGATAGGAGGTGTGAAAAAATATAATTACATAATTCCATGATTTGGAGACAGAGAGGCTGATTTATTAAAGGATTTGAGAATGGCCACACAATAAATTCTGTGAAGATTGCCTTCAATTATCCAATCATGTGCAGATGAAATAAGTAAACAGGGATTTTGTTTTCACATGATTGGATAATTAAAGGGAATCTTCGCACATTTTATTGTGTGAACGCTCTCACATCCTTTAGTAAATCATCCACAGAAAGTCTGTTGGAGGAGTTAAACCTTGATTTAAATGGCTGATGGTGTGAACTGTTGTCAAATCATGGGGTAGATGTTAAAATGGTATTATATGTAAATGGCAGATGGTGTCAAAGGCCCCCACCCCTGTTTAGGAATGGTTGTTTCCGTTTAAGGCAAATGGGCTCATTCATACCTCTTTTGAACCAGTTTTGTTTCTCTATCCAAAAGTCACATGGCACTGTCCTCAAAGGAATTTCTCTTTTTCCTAGGGTGTAGAAACACTGTTGAGTCCTGACCTGCAGAATTTGCTCTCCGATTGTTGGGACATCTGTTTGTTGAAAGTTTGTTTTGTCTTCCCAGTGTGCAGGTCTTCGCATTCTTCATTACACTGTACTGCATATACCAAATTGGTAAACATTTGCCAACATTTCTGGGTACCTGTTTGGCAGTAAATGCTAGGTGTCACATATCTTAGAGGTGCTTGAAATGACAAGGGTAGCCTCCCTTGCTGCTCTAGTCCCAGAACCCCTGAGTAGCTGAACAGGCGTACAAACACACAGAGTGGCATGAGTACAAAAAAAGGCAGGAGGTACAAAAAACTAAATTTCCCTGCACACTCACCAGCCAGCCTGCAAAAAAATACACTGTCTAACTAATAGGGTTTAAAGCAGAGATTTTAGCTGCACAATTTTTTGCTAAATATTTGGAAGCCACACTGCCTCATCAAGGCCCCTCTGTGTAGTGTGGTCCTAACTTCAATCTACTAGAGCCTCCATTTACCTTTAAGGAAGTTGAGCTGCCTACTGGCAAACCTACACCCAATTTATTCTTTGCTATGTATGCTCCAAAATGGAGGCTCAAAGATTAGAGTTAGGACCACACAGCACAGAGGGGCCTTGATGAGGCAGTGTGCCTTCAACTTTTGTTTAAAAACGTTGTGCAACAGTGTGTCAGACAGTGTTTTTTTTCAGGCTGGCTGGTTAGTGTGCTGGAAAATTATAGTTTTTTTACTTTGTAAAGCCCTTCCATGTGCCCCTTGCTTTAAAGCTAGTTATGAATTGATGGGTGCGATTGCCATTTGCTTCACCAGGCGGGAGGTCGCCACAGGAGATACACACCAGTGGACGTGGTGCTGGAAAAGCTGAAGACGGATGCAGGCAGCGTCTTCAACATGCGGGAAGCGCGGTACCAGGCAGCAGCCAAGTGCGTGGTCAGAAACTCGCAGACAGCTTAGTGCAAGAGAGCAGGCAAAAGCAAGGTCAGGGGACAGACCTTGGTTGTAGGAATTCATAGTAGTGGTAGAATGGTCAAGACATGTCTGGTCAGTATCAGGTGATCAGAATCAGAGTACAGGATCTTGGATGCACGGAGTAGCTAAAGATCACTCTGGAGGCCCGGATGTCACAGGCTAAATAGCCCTTCTGGAACCGCGATTTCTAATACATGCATGTGCATCCTTGCACACATGCTGTGGAACGTGTACGTTGACACACATGGACCTGCACAGAGGAGCACAGCCAGGCACGATTCTATGAATCAAAGTAGGCATGAGCTCATGTGCAGACATTTGCACAGAATTTCTTGCTCTGGCTTCTTGACACTGGGGTATGTTCCTGACATTCATTAGAACTGAAGAAGTGGCTTGGTCAAGCTGGGAAATTACTTCAACATTACGGAACAAGTCCAATTAGTTGTGTCTAACCACTACTAGCCATGCCATGACCTTTATAAATGAGAACCTTTACAGACTTACATTGGAGCCCTACAAATATCCACCCCCACAGCCTCAGCAAGCGAATGAGCCTCATACCAATGATGTATAGGAATATAAGATTTCCTCCCCAAACCATTGTTAGACCACCAACAGATATGCTGGGGTGCATAAGGAGACTGACAATCATTCTCTTTTGCAGTTCTTATCATCAACATGGCACATGCATGGGCTGTGCGATTAGAATTTGGCCATGGTGAAGTGCAGGATGTAATGGCTCTATGCATTAATTATTCTCAGAGAAACTGAGATGGACATTATTGTAAATGATGTTATCAGTGGGTTCATGTTCATGTTTAAAAAAAAATCTTGCTTCTGGTATACAAGGGGGTAACCATACTCATTTTTTGCATATCAAGGCTCTGCTTCCTGCTTAAAAGTTCTGCAAAATGAGTGTACCTTTCTGGTACTCTTATTAAACCACAAATCCCCCAGATAACAACGTTTTGCAGTTTCTAGTGATATAAAACACCCACTATGCTCTTGCTTGCCAGAGATCAAATTATATTTTGAATATGCCACATGAGGCAGCTTAGGACCACCATTGTTTAAATAATATCAAGAAAGAGTTATGCTCAAAGTAAATATGTCATCTATTAGAACTGATATAAGCCCTACTGTTGGGATTACTACATACTGGAATTTTAATGATAAGAACAATTGCAGTAGGGCAAAATATAATTAAAAGGATTTCCACAATTTATAAAAATATGTTGAAAATCCATTCACTGCAGAAGTAATTCCTAGTGGTGTGCCTCTATATATCTTAGACCTGTGAGGCTAGCTAATTAAGTCTTCATCTGACAGTTCCAGAATGCTACATTAAATCTCAATGCAGTGATCCATATGAGAAAGTCTCCAACACAATATGCAATTAAATAGAACATTTTATTTGACAAAAATCAAAATAATAGATTGCTATATGTAAGCAAAAAAACACCCAAGATAGTTAATAAAAATTAACTTGGTGTCTCTGTGTTCACTTTGAATAGACTAATTGCTCCATATACTTCAGAACATGTCGGGAATTATGAACTTTCTGCTGTAAAATGGAATTATATTCACGCAGATCATCTCATGGAATAGTTCCATGAACACAATGCTTTATACTTTTGGAAAGGTCATGGAGCTCTGAGATAACCTCTGATCACTGCTACATTACAATAAATGGGTACATTATTTCTCATAATACACAGGAATCTATTTGAAACTATGAAAATGAATTGTAGGAGGTCAAGGCTCTAACAGTACAGGCTCTCTTCATTTCTAGCTAGCACCAGAAAAGCCCAACTCTATGTTTTGTGTCTGCCTACCCCCACACATCTTTTTTTTAAAATTACTTTATATATACCGTAAATCTTGAAGCCTTCAGACCAGTCACGTGGTCTCATGGGTCCTTCCTCTGGTCTTCCACCAGTGGGTGGTTCTTACTTCTATCCAAGAGTACTGTAAGTCGAGGGTGCCACAATGATGGCAATGGCGAGTGGTTATTGGTTAACACAGCTACATGACTGCACTTCTTCTTTCTTCTGAGATGCCGTCCTGGAAAAAAGAAGGCTTATAAAAGATTCTTCTTGGTCTGCATAGTCACGATGCTACACCAACCACTTGACATTGCCAGCATTAAAGGAGAACTATGGGGTAAGTGTTTCTCCCCATAGTTCTCCTAAGGTTCACGGGAGGACAAAAAATAACGTCCTCCCGTGACCCAAAGCTCAGTATATTGCGAGCTACAGCCGCAGCATTACTGTCGAGATCCACCCAGCTGGCGGAGTGACAGCTGGCTCAGCCTATCTAGAGGCAGAGAGGCCAGCTGTACCCGCTCCCTCCCCCATTCCTTCCGCCAGTCAGCACTGGAGGATAAGAGAGGGAAGGGGGAATCCCTGCAGGGAGCCGTGAGTGACAGTCACGGCTGTCTGCAGGGAGATGATCGAGAAGTGAGCGAGCGACAGTATGTGTTCGCTCACTTCCCGATCTATTGAGCCGACCTGTGACAGTTTAATTGTCACACGTCAGCTCGAACTATGAGGTTGAGTGAAAATCACTCACCTCATAGTTCTCCTTTAAGATTTTACACAGTTTCTAGGGCTGTGTAGGGAAGTGGCCAGTTGCACTGGCTGGCATGGGCAGTGGGTGTATATGTCATCTAAGCAGCCGGGACTGGGGGGGAGAGGGGGTAAGTTAGTTTGCCTTTTAACTTTTTGTGAAAAGGTGAACTAACCCTTTAACTGCGATTGGAAAATGTCAGGTCACTAACCTTTCTATACTGTCTGCAGGATTATGTAGCTCTTAGAATTGGCTACATGGAAATACAACACCTTTGATAGGTAACACATATCCCATGTATGTATCTCAGCTGTCTATTTAGCTGATTGTCTTGAGTACAGTTTTAATTTATTCTAGCAATAAAGGACACATGCACATTAGGAAAGCTTTATGTCAAATACTGACATCATGGTATAATTCTGTTTGTCACTGTAGTTTTCACGTTCCAAGTACAACAATGTAAAGTTGATAAAGTGGACACATTTTCTGTATGCAGCAGAATAACCTGTAAATAGCAAAAGCACAACAAACATGCTCACATTAATCACCCACACTTGTCAAACTGCACAAAAGAAATTGTTCACATTGAAATGTATTTAACTGTCAGTGCTCATATTGATGTGTTTTTACTGCATACATGCTTGTTTCATGCTTTAATTACTAAGTGAGCAGTGTGCTTTCTGTGCTGTCCATATGACGTAATAAAAGGCTGTTTTCTATTGTCCTGTGTGAAAAATAGGTGGATTGTTTGGTACTATTGTCCTATATCACATTATCTGCAGATGGGGAGTTATACAAATCTCCAGACACTGTGGCCTATAATTATTTTACAGCTGCATCCCAAACTGGCACAATACTATGATGAGTGTTTGGAAAAAAATCTGCTAGATGTTTTTATATACTTTGTTGCTTTCCCGAGAAATCAATAATGCATTGTAAAAATATATATATATGATCATTTGTTGGCGTGATTATACATAATACATAACAATGTAAACAATAACAATAGTTGACAACAAATCATTTTGAGTGAAGCTTTGTCTAACTAGGCTTGGTGTTCATGAAACAACAGGATGGCACCACGATTCGTCATGGCTTCTTTACAAAAAAAAAAAAAGGTTTTAATGTATAATTAAAGCTTCGATCAAAACAGCATTATTTATCTCTTTATATACACAAAGGACAGATCCACGTGTGTCCTCCATTTTACATTGTTTCCCCTTTTATATTCTTTGCTCTATGGTCAGTTCAACAGCTCTCTCATCTCACTTCCTCTTTGTGCACCAGCATCACAACAGGAGCTACATGTTTTTTCTCAATCGTTTTACAGCCAATTCCAGAGGCATTGGCCTGCGCTGAGGCTGGAGCAGTGTTAGATGGACAGGCTCGTAGATAGAAAACAGTTGCCTAGGGAAACAGTGACAACTTTGCTCCTGCATAAGGAAATGCACAGGGAGCATTGTCACTCTAAGACAAGAAGATGCAGGGAAGGGTCTTACTGGAGGGATCACCAGGTACAAATAAACAGTATGCAAATCTGCAGAGAGAAAAGGAATGAAACCATATCAGTTAACACCAAAGGAAACCTGGATTGAGGGCAATTGGAGTCTTTAAAGCTGACATCCTTCTAAAATGCTCGGTGCCTGGCTTTGTCAAGCTTCTCTACTTTATGACCCAGAACAAACATTCAGCTAGTTAAGTCAAAATCAGAACTCTTGGTCTGTGTACCTATAGCAGTTTAATAACTCAAAGTAGTGAAACCAGTGGATTAGGGAGGTACCAGCATTTTCAGTAATGAGCAAAAGCAATATCTCTCCATTCAGCCACACAAGCCGAGGTCCATAAAAATCCAACTTTATTGTGAATTCCATGCAAAGTTCAAAATACAAGGTAAACACCACCACAGTATCTCTCCCACTCCAACGCGCTTACGCGTTTCCCCACCTGGGTTTAATCATAGAGACCTCTATGACTAACTTTGCATGGAATTTACAACAATAAAGTTGTATTTTTATGGACCTCGGTTTTGTGCGGCTGATTGGAGAGATATTGTTTGACAAGTGGGAGCACACTGCAACCTGCACCTGATGTCTGTATTGGTCTGCAGTCAGGTGGAATTGGAGCGGTGAGTCTTTTGCTTTTTTTGAATCAGCAAAAGCAGCCTCCCCATTTCTACCTGCAATTCTAATGCACATGAATCCTGTTTATTGAATATATGTGAACCCTAAATCCATTTTTCTGTATTTTTGGCATAATGTCTCACTGTATACAGTTTTCTTAAGCACATCATTTTTTGTGAAACTATTGCAAAGTTTCTTATCTGGAGATCCTGCCAGTGACAGTGCTTGTCATTTCAGACTGACAACATTAGGCAATCAGCAGCGTTTTCAACCTGCCATGCAAGCTTCTTATAAGAGAACTAAAGTCAAACCTAATGTACTCCTGTGAGCCAAACTCAGCATATAGCATGCTAATGCACGCTATATGCCGCAAGCGTAGAGCCACGCTGCAGCTGGGAAGGATCCCAATAATATTGTCGGGATCCACCCCGCTGCCTGATTGACAGCTGGCTCTGCCACTCTAGAGCCAGCTGTGCCCACGCCCTCCGTGTCTGTCCTCCAATTAGCGCTAGAGGAACAGAGAGGGAGGGGGAAATTCCTCCAGGGAGCAGTGACAGTCACTGCTCTCTGCATGTAAAAGACCGTGAGCTGAGAGATCAGCAGTTCGTGATCTATCAGTTCTCCATCTATATAGCAGCATGTGACAGCTGCAGTGTCACACGCAGTCTCAAAGTTTTGGGAAGAGTATATTTTACTCTTCCACTACTTTCTTTTTAAGTTGCCATTGGGTTGATAATCTGATAGGCAGCCCAACAGCCTGAGAGCGACTGCACTGAGGACTGCACAGAGCCAAAATCAAATTCAGCATATTTATACTTTTTTTTATAATTACATAACATCAGTTATTGGTGTTTTTACTACTGCCTTGAGTTCAGCTTTTAGGGAAAAATCATGTATGCATGAGTCATACATCTACCTGTGGAGCAGACCTTGAAAGTTTGTAATAATGATAATTATCAGAGCTGCTGCTAGGATTTTTGTTCTTTACAGAATGAGAATTGATACCAAAATTATTAAAGAACTTAATGGTTCTTGTTCAGCCTCCATCTTATCAGTAATCTTAATTGAAATTTGTTGTATTCTGAAAAAATAATTATGAGGCAGTGAGTATTCTGATGACTTTTAGGACTTGTGATGATAGGCAAACACACACGTTCCTTTAAGTACATTTAGCTTGCATTTGCGATCCATTTCAAATGTTTCTGAGATCAAAGTTCTTTTACAAGAAAATTTGACCTGCAGTTGATCTCCTTCTGACCAGTAATTTAAACCCTTCTAATCTTCATCAACCTGCTTTTGCATTCCTATTTACATAGTTCAGATGAGAATAAAAGGCTGTGTACACAATCCCTTAGGCCCGTTTTTTAGGTGGACCTGATCAGAAGCTGAATGTTGGACTGAGGGGCAGAAGATGTAAACGGACCTGTGTCCATTTACATCTTATTACCTGACACATGTCATCTTACATTTGACTCCCCATAGACCTCACATGGGTCTGGTCAGTTTAGACTTTTCCTCCATTTTTCCTCCATCTGAAGATGGAGGAAAAAACTGAACTGACACGAAAGTCACAAGAGTGACATCTGTTCAATACTGCTCCAATTAGCAGGGGATCTGGGCAGGGATGCCCTGCCAATTGGAACAGACACTACTCTTGTGAAAGGGGCCTTATGGTAACAACACAAAGCTGCCTATATTACAGATGCATTCAATTCATGTAAGTTATCTAATAAAGGTTGTTTTCTTTGCTTGCTTACAGCAGTGGATTTATTTTCCTATGGGCTGTGCAGCTTTTGCATAGTCTGCTATATCTGTAACCTTATGTTTCTTCCAGACATACCAATAACTACATAAAGGTAGTATATATACAGCCCTAATATTTTTCTGTCTGTGCCCAATGGAGAGAGTTATCTTCCCTTTCTGTCCTTGAGACTCAATAGAAAGGGAAAGAAAATCTCTCCAAATTGAAGAAAATGTTTCTTTTTGACATCTGACATTGTTAAACACATTTCCCTCTTGGAAGAGTTCCCTCTGCTCCTGTTTTAGATAACACTTTCTACACTATGGTTACCAGAACCAATAGAGATGTGTTATTTACCCATTGAAGGCCGAGACAGCAATAAACACCTGGTTCTAACCCTTCTCTACGCTATCCAAAGCTAACAAAAGGAAGTTTTGGATATGGATGTGTCTTAACATATTTCCCTAAAAAGGAAGATTTAGTAATAAGTAAACACTTTCAAAAGTTACTTATGGGAATAGAAAAGATATTTTTAACTCACATCTATTTAATATTTCAACTTTTCTGAATAGCCCAGTGCTAAGGCAAGAGGATTACAAAATCCTGAATAAACCATGGTGTGACAGGAGCAGTATGAATATTGTAGCTGTTGATAGTCAGATTTATAACGTTAATAGCTCAGCAGATGATAATGACATGAATCACCCACTGGGAAACACATGTGTAAGACAGCATAGGGTTTCCTTGCCTTATCTTTTCTTGGCATTTGCATAATGGATTGGTTTATTATGCTTTTCTAAAAATATCCAGAATAATTTATGTTTGCATTGTATTTCATATTCATGGCTCAGTTGGAGCAAGCAACAGATTTCTTAGTAGTGGAGCAGGGGGTTAAGTCAGGTTGTCAGATACAAAGATATCAGCCTTTCCCCCTACCATAGCTGGGTGACACACTGGGGTGAGCTGGATCTTCCACTGGTATGCTCACGTTACTGGATACACACGATCCAACCCCTTATGGGTAAATAATTATCCCTCTATTTTTAAAAAGCCTACATTTTAACTCTATAAAGATAATACCATAAAGAGTAAATAGAACGTATGAAGCGTATTGGTCTTGCAAATATCTGTGAACATTTGTTTTGTGAGAATAATGGAAAAATTCATGTTCTTTATATATTTTCTTTTCAGGTCGAATGTATTGTGATATAATACTGCATTATGGCCACCTTTGAAGCTAAAGAAAATAGGAAATAGGCATTTATTTCATATGCTCCTGAGGTCCATCTAGTGGCCATAATGCAGTATTACATTCCCTTCAGAATGCAAATGCTTTATAAATAGACCCCCTAGAGGTCCAGACTCGCTGTAAGCAGCTGAAGGCCTTCATTGTGGGTCTGCACCAAATCCAAAAAAGCAAAAAATGGCAACCATTTAGATTAGATCATAACTGGCAAAAAGGAGGTGCACATAGGTAGGTAAATACACTGAAGAATACATAAATTCCTTACCACTCAGTTAACACAACAGTTTGAGAGAGAGTAAATCAATACCAAATGACACTGCTGCATCAAGGCACTTCTGCAAAGTGTAGTCCCTAACTCTAGTCCCTGACTCTAAACTATCTAAACTCCCAGCTTAGAAAATATACAAAGAGCAATGAATGAATGTATAGAAGGCGTACCTGGTAGTAGCCCCATCCTCTTTAAAGGCACAGCCAGAAGCACAGGTTCTCTCAAGGTGGCTGAAGACCCCTAGTGTCTGTACCAAATCCAAAAAAAGTAAAAGTGACACCCGCATAGATCAGTTTATAACCAGCAAATTGGATGAGCACATGGGTAAGGCAATACACTGAACAATAAAAAAAATTCCCAGGCTCAGTCAAGTTAGTAAGCACAAACGACATAATTATTTTTTGCAGAAATATAGTTTATTGAAATTTTTCAGACAAATAAGACAAATAATTGTAACAACATACCAAGGCAGCAACAAGTGTGCATCTATACGAAACAACATAACAATAGACTCACAACCAGACTAGTCAAGCAGACAACAGAAGGACACAGGGACAAAGAAACAAACAACATAATTATATAAATTGTTTAAACATATAGGTTAAAAAATATGGCAGAGATGGATTTGATACAGAGACATACTTTAACTGCCTTGAGCGAGTCACAACTTCTGGTGTTAAGAAAATAATTTATTTACAAAATCAATTGCAGAGCCACATCACTGCAAAGTAAGGTCTGGTGTCTAATTCTAAATAATTTAACCTGCAATCCTGGAGCAAACACAATGAACAAATTCAGAGCAGACTTTACCTGGGGGTAGCCTTTAGAGATGAGGTTCGGGTTTGGAGCCACCTTCGGTTCGAGATAGATCTCATGTTTTTGGGGTTCGACGAAACTCTGAATTTATGGACAAAATATGCACCTGAACCAATGCTTTGCTTAATCTTTAACCAGGTCAGATAGGTCCCTGAGGGCCAATCATTTGAAAGCATGGGCAATCCAGCCCCTAACTATAAATGAATGGGCTCCCAGCAGCCATATTGTCAGTTTGTGTTGGAGCTGGTTAAAGAAAGCTGACAAATCTGTGTAGGGTGAGATACTTAGCTATATAGTGGTATACAGCAGGGACGTGTAGTCAGGAGAGGCAGAGCCTCACCTAGAATTATGGAGGAAAAAGCTGTCAGCTTCAACTCTGAAGCTGACAGCTTTTTCTCCATTCAGATCAGCTTGTAGCAGGGAAATCCTCCCCGCTGTGAAACCTGTCCTGGATGGAGAGCAGCTAGTCTGAAAAGTAGCACCACTGGCTGCCCCTCTCTACTCACTCTGCCATTCACTGAGCTCATATTCGTATTATCCCACAATGTGTTGAGTTCAGTGAATGGAGGGGTGGGAATTTTGTCCTTCAACTGCTCCTCCTCCATTCACAGAACTTAATGCATTGTGGTATAATAATAATAGAAGCTGTGTGAATGGCAAAGTGGGCACAGGGTGGTGGGCCAGTGGTGCATCTTTTAAGACTAGCAGCTCATAGGCTACACTCATTGCAGTCTCTCACAGTGCCAGAAGACAGTCACTGAGTGTTAAATCCAGTGGCTGTAAAAGGGGCAGTGAAGTGAACAATTACAAGGAGAAGCAGCATGATCATTTCACCCTTGCAGTGCAGGAGGGCACACGGCAAGAGTAGTTTTATTAAAATTCCCACATATATGCAGTATATATAGATCTTGTTTTCCTTTTTAGTGAGGTAAATAGTAAGACTTGCATATTAATATATTGTATTCTTAATTTTAGCCAGAAGGGGGATCTATATGCACCTTTTTACATGTTTTCTCTGTTTGGTTTGCACTTTTGTTGTATACACAGCTCAGTATGTAATGAGGAAGCAATATAATTCATCGTCACACTTTTATGAATCCACTTGTGGCAGAAATTTGTGAACATTGAGTGTTTTGACATTAGCTACTGTAAACCAATTACCTATAAAATTGTAAGAATTATTAGTTTTACATAATATTCTTGTTCATTGTCGCATTTAAAAAGAAATGCCAATGTGCAATGTACTGCAAAACCATGCATAGCTGTCATATTAGAGAGAGATTACGCCTAAAGGGGCAGCACAGTGCCGTAGTGTTTCTTGCAGCACTGTGGGTCCCCAGTTTAAATCCCAGCCAGGTCACTTGCATGTTCTCCCTGTGCTTGCGTGGGTTTCCTTTGGGTACTCCGGTTTCCTCCCAAACTCCAAAGACATGCTGGTAGGTTAATTGGCTCCTCTCTAAGTTGGCCCTCTATGTATGCACGTGAGATAGGGACCTTAGATTGTAAGCTCCTTGAGGGTATGACTGATGTGTCGGCGCTATATAAAAACCTGTAATAAATAAAATAAATAAAGGGGACAGGGGGCTGTCCCTGTGACCCCCCTGTATTTACATTATGTTCTCTGGACAGGACACTATAGGACACCATATTTTTAAGGCTTACTGGAGCTTTATGCAGCTGATTCTAATGGACCATAAACGCAGTGACAAGCTTCATGATCACAATCTGGGCATGGCAACCCAAGTTGACAAACACAAGAGTTACATTACTTATGAACTAAGGTAAATATTTTATGAGTTCTAACAGACCAAGTCCAACATAACTGATTACTCTGAGATTGTTTGCTATGAGGATATACTCATTTTTTTTTACAATTCATCATTATGGGAGTCCATGGGAGACAGGTAGCATTCAATAGTAATATTTGCTACCTTTACTTCAGTGTTGCCTGTGTAAAGTGTGAATAAAACATTAATAATGTATAAATACTTTTAGTACAGCCCTGCAGGTAGCAGATACATCAATCAATACACTACAAGACAGAATAGATGTAAGTACTTTGAAGATGCCAGTGTGAGAAGTAATCTGAATTATATACACCTGAGAATAAGTGAAAGAAACATTCTCATTTTAATCTGTATGTGTTATTTTACTATATTTTATCACAAACATTCTAACCAGCATTCAACAACTTCTGTAAATTAAGTTTGTTAGTATTACAACCACTTAGGATCTGCCATTTGGTTTCCACCTCCTTAAACTAAACATAACATTAAACAACATAATATTAAAGTGCATGTTAGATTCGATGTATTAAATGCATTCTTCCCTTCAGTTTATATAGATGGGAAAGATGGGTTTACAGAACAAAGTTGAAATTCTAAATAACAATGGGCTGAAGGTACCTCAGTGGCTGACAGAGATGCGGGTGATATAGCATCTAGAAAAATGTAATGCAAACAAATCCCCATAACCAGATGGTATACACCCCCAAGTACTCATAGAACTTAGCCAGGTAATAGCCAGACCATTGCTCCAAATTTTCAAGGACACTTTACCAAAGTGGAATGGCACTGTTAGAGAACCAAGAAACCAGACAGAAAATAAAGTGCAGATTAGAAAATAAAATGAGTTTATTGAAAATAACAATATACAAAAATGGCAAAAAACAACGGAGGAAGCCCAGGACATCATCGATGCCAAGCCAGAGCTCAGATGCCAAAGCGGGTAGTCAGCTGAAACAGGTCAGGGAACACGGAGAGTAGAATGAACGGAAACAATAGCTGGAGTCAGGAACCAGGAGATCAGTCAGCCAGAGCCAGGGTCATACATGGAGAACAGGAACAACAGCAGTGCACTTGGTAGATCTAAACACATGCAAGGGTAGAGACTAAATGGACCAGCTGATGGTTAAATAGTGAACTGCTGTTGCATCATCACTCTGAGACAGGAATTGGTCAAGAGTTTTCCAGTAGTTGCAAAGTGATGATGTTTACGGGTTTGGTCATAAGAGGTTGCTAAGGGGAACAAACAGTGTCATTCAGCCATGCTGTCGCTTAACTGGATGATGAAGAGTAAGAAACCCTGTCAGGTACCAACTGATTGGTTGTCTTTTCAGACTAACCTACTAGCAATCTATGAAGAAATGAGCAGTAATTTGATAGAGGAAGACCAGTAGACTTAATTTATCTGGACTTTGCTAAAGCATTCGATACAGTACCCAACAAACATTTAATTAAAAAATTAAGGTCTATTTGCATTGAATAAATTGTATGTAAATGGGAAGAAAACTGGTTGCAGGAAAAGATCCAGAGGTTAGTGATTAACAGCTAATTTTCTAAATGGTACAATATTGTCAAAATCCTTCCCAGCTGCAGCATAGCTCCGCACTGTCAGCAGATAATGATCATTAGCCAAATATCTGCTGACTTTGGGTCACAGTAAATGTGCTGTAATGTACGTGAATTAGTCAATGTACTCCTATGGCACAAAAGAGAAGTAAAGACAAAAAAGTTTGGCTTATTTTCATTTTAAAGACTTTGCACTTACTTACCACAATATTTTGTGGCTTTTTTCATTGAATGAAATACACTCTAGTGATGAGCAGATCTTCCCAGCTTCGATTTGTGGGTTGTTTGCCCAATTGTCCAATTCCCAAATTGCGAACTTTGGTATAAATCCCATAGAAGTCAATGGGAGCCGAATCTTCAAATCAATTTCTCCATTTTAAAGGCTAATAGGCAAGGGATTTTCAAACAAAGGGCACGGGGAGCTAGGCACTGTCAGGGGGAACAAAAAAATAAAAGAAGAGGAATAGGAAATGTCTCATCAAAAATGATGCTGAAAATGGCAGGGTTGGGTTAGGAGACTTAAGGTGAAGTTGTAGCCTATGCATGGCACTACTCAGTGTGGGTCCATTCTGACCCTCTTCCTCCTTTTGATATGCCATAAGGTAACCCTCTCAAACTGCTTGACAGGCTTCCATTTCTATTGCTTGAGGATGCAGATTTTGCAGCAGATGCAGATGGAGAATCTTGTGAGGAAAGTGAGGAATGAAGAGTGCGGGCAGGGGTGGGCCAAGAGGTAGGCCAAAAAGGCTGCAATCTTGTTCTATTTAGCAGGCTATGCTGCTGAATAGACATGCTTTTCATATGACACCTCTGCTCACAGAGCTGAATGGCATTGACACCCTCCCAATGCTGAGGGCACATGGCCTGGTAAGGCGCAGGGAGGGGGAAGCGCTCCATCGCCCCACCCTTTCCTGCCCTGCCGGGCCTGTGCTTGGATCAAGGGTCTGGTAGGAATTTTAGGGGGACCCCATAGTTTCCCCCCATTTTTGGGGGGCTGGGAGTTCCCCCTTAAAATTCCTACCAGACCTAAAGGGCCTGGTATTGATTTTGGGGGGAACCCCCACACATTTTTTTAACTTGGGGGGGGGTCCCGCCTAACATTCCTACCAGCCATAAAGGGTCTGGTATGAATTGTGGGGGAACCTTACTGGGTTTTTTTTCCTCTTATTAAAAAAATTAAAAAGGTTTTGTTTCCTCTAATGTCACTTCGCTGCAATGAAAATTCATCCACAAACAAAAATTCGTACAGAATACCGCTAACGAATTTAGTCCGAATCCGAAATGAATTGACTTTCGAACCCGAATCCCGTAAAAACGAAATAACGCAAAATCTGAATGAAAACGAAACAAAACTAATTTTTTGCCAGTGCACATGTCTACTGCTGAAGAGGTTCACAGCTCATAGGGGTGGGGGTGGGTTTTGGCCTTTTTGCTTTGGGTGCTCAAGGACCATGTCCAGACAGTGGGTGTGAGCCTTTTGCTGCTGACCGGTATCATTGAGGTGCTGCTCTCACCGAGCTCTTTGGTGCATAGTCATCTGTTTCCTCATCTATATGGTACACAAATGGCTGATACTTTTAACACAGCTGATATATTGCCAGCAGAGGCTGCAGGTCCCAATGGTCTTGTTAGCAGCAGAAGGCCCACACTGTAGAGCACTAGCCAATTTCTACCAAACACAGTTTGGGAATTTGGGAATAGTTGGGGATATGGGCATTCAAGGGGATTCAGGAAATGTGGGGTTGTGATTTTGAAGTATTTTGGTGCACTCTGTTTTGACAAGTTATTAAACTTTTAAAAACAATGCAGTGTGGTAATGCGGGAAAAAAAAGAAGCACACAGACTATTAGACCCCCTTCACACTGACCGATTTGTAGCGCAATTCCAGCTCAAAAATCGCTCAAACATCAGCCCAAATGTAGCTCGTCCAATGCATTTCTAATAGAGCTGTTCAAATCTCCCAGCTCAATGTCACCTGTAGCTTGTAGCTCAAGCTTGTCGCTTGAACATGACCTATTTTTCAGCGGATTTCGTGCAATTTGGCCCAATAGACTTCAGAGGTGTAGCTCAATGTCGCACAAATTTGCGTGACATCGTGCGACATTGTCGCGCTACGTTGCACAACAGAAGTGTCAGTTTTGCACAGAAATATAAAGAAGGAACATAAGCAGGAAACAGGAAGAGGAATTATGTCATATCAAGACCGCTTTTGATTGGATACAGTCCAATGTAGCAGCTACAAAGTCCGTGCCAAAAGTAGCGCTACGTAGAGTGACAATGTCTCTCAAAGTCGCTCAGCTCAAATCAGCGCTGAAAAGCGCTTTTTCTGATTTAGCTCAGTGTGAATGGGGTGTTAGGGATGTTCAGATACCAAGTACCGTGCTCGGTACAAGTACAAGTACAGATTATTTTCCAGCTCCAAGACTAGACTGGAGACAAAATTCGAAAGTTAGGGGGCGGCTGTCATTTTTAAGGAGCATAAGGAGCTTCTGGGATTTGTACATCCCTGTTTTAATGTATGATTTATTTTTTTTATAAATATATATTAGGCATGCACCAATACCATTTTTTCAAGTACAAGTACTGACACTTGTCCAAGTACTCACAGATACAAGTACTGATACATTTCTGTTTATTGTCATGTGACAGTTTTTCTAAAACAATACAGACTAATGATTTCAGGACAGTGGTGGAGCTCCAGGGCCTTGTCACAGCTGCAACCTGCTGCGATCCTGGTAGTTCTCGTGAAAATGCCAATTATTGACACTGGCATCTGAACATCCCTCTAGACTACAATATTAAACTGTTGTGCCACTGGCCAATTCATATGGAGTTGAAGGCTTAAGCTTTATCTTTTTTAAAGGCTTATTCCGCCTTTCTGACCATGTTTCATGTTACACCGACATTTAGGATTTAACATGAAAAATGGTCACAGTCCACAGCCCCCTACCTTCAAACTGCCCCTTACCTGAAGTGGAAGTCTTCTCATAGCATCTTGTATTTTTTTTTATTCAGCACAGAGATCTGTGAATGGAAGACTACAAGTCTCATCTACAACCACAGAAGAGGGACTCATAGACCTCAATTCCCTGGATACTTTTCATAACCAAAACTTCATTCCTCAATATAGACTCGTGGCTGGGTATAGACTCGTGGCTAGGTTTGCAGGAGCCCATGCATTGTACCCACAATCCACTGCTTGAGGTTGATATGCTTTACGGATTTCAATGCAAAAAAATAAATAAATGCACTTTTTTTTTAAATAATATGGCTGGTTTTTTTTTTATTTGTTTTGCAAAACGTGAAATATGCCTGTAAGAGTACAATTTTATATGCATTTTACATATAATTTGGCTACTACTCCCACTGTTAAAATGATGCTTGTTACCACTGGATAAAAATATCAGGTGTGCATCCAATCCATAAGCATTTTTTTAGTAACAATTAATCAGATTTGGGAGCAGGGGCTGCTGCTGCTGTTAAAAAAAAAAAAGCCACGCAATAATGTAAATGTAAGAAAAATGTTTTACACATGCAATTTATATTATGGCAGAAAACAGTAGTATACGAACAGACCGCACTATACAGAGAATTCCAATACTGCAGACTTTATTAAAATTCACAGAAAATCCAGTATAAGGAATTATATGCAGTATTGGAATTATCTGGATAGTGCGGTCTGTTCGTATACTGCTCCATTCTAAGGTGGAGACGCACCTATTGGACCAGCACCTGGGGAGTCCTGATGGTGGTTAGGGAATTGGAGCGGTGAGATTTCCTTTGGCAGAAAACAGTGTCACTGATACTGTCCATGAAAATTGTACTGTTTATACCACCACATTCAACTTAAAAGCATTTCCCAAGCATGTATCAGAAAGCATTTGTGTTTTTCCCACGTCACCCTCAAAGTTGCATAAAAAGGAAGACCCTCTAGCCTTGATGAACAGTATTTTTTACATTTATTTTTGCATTGGTACATCTCCCACAGGGCAGTGCCGAGTTTTACATGCCATTTGTTTGACAATCCACTGACTATTAGCTTGAAAATGGCCAAAATGGATTTACCAGATTCACACTCCCCTCCCATAAACGTCAATGGAGTTTTCGGACTTCATGATGGGTTCCACACACAGTCTGCAAGCTGAACCCAAACATATTCTCTCATCCCTACTGCTTATCATCAAAAACACAGACCAGTGTAAACATTGTTCTGTTTACATTCAGCTGATCTGCATCTGCTCCATAACTGCAGATAAGGACTGGGAACAAGAAGACTGCCGATACCTTCTACCACAGGGGCCATAAATAATGATTTCTATCCTGCACTGCACTCAAGTAATCACTGGAGAACTTGAAGCAGGCAGTATCTGCATAAGTTTAACTAGGTGAGTCTAGAACATTTGAATTTTGGAAGCAGAAGTTACATCTAAAGGGTTTTTTTTTTTTTTTAGGTACTGCAGAATGTTATTTTTTTTTAATTGTTTTAATTAGTATTGGTACAACTAACCTCTGGCAGTGCCCAGCTCCCATGCCTTTTGACAATTTTTTTGCCTATTAGCCTAGAAAATGAAAATAATTTTGTCAAAAACCCCCACAAATAGAACCCAGGCAGATTGACCCTTCACTAATGGGATTTTTTTACATCAATTACCAATTATTGCCCATCTCAGAAAAGTAAAGTCTGGATTAGTTAACCTTATAAAATACAACAACAAATTGTTGCTGGGTGAACTGTACATTATTGATATAAATTGGAAAACCATATCATTACCCTCCAACAAAAATTTTCATTTTGGATAGAGTATAGAGGGTGTGATGTTCGGGGATATTAGCATATATGGTGAGCGCTCAAGAATGCAGTCTACTCGCAATATATTCGGTTTAAGGGCTCGGTAGCCCACTTTTGTTTAAAACAAAGTTCATATATCCATCTTGGATACCCTCGCAGGGGTTGTTCAACATAACATTCTTGCAAAGCTTCAAAACAACACAATAGCAGCCTCCTGGCTTCTACTTTAAACAGTAGCACTTCTGACCCACTGGTCCTCTTTGAAGTGCTGACCCACGCTGATACTGGTGGCCCCTCAGGCTCACGGCTCTTCTAGCCTCACCAGTTCTCTCCCAGCCTCCCTGGCTGTCCTAGTGTGCCTCCAGCACACTCACTACCTGACTCCTCTCTGACTTCTGGGGGTGTTCTCCAGACACCTGAACACGGTCTGTTCCTCTTTCCCAGCAGGAGCCAATTCCCCTGGCCAGCATCCTTTTCTTAATGGCTGTGCACACCTGTGCAATCATCGAGTGCTGGCCATTGCTAAAGCCAATTCTACAGGGGGATTGCCACACAATACCACAAGGGGTTAAAACACCTATAGGTTATTTGTTGCATTTTACCTCCCCCCCCCCCCCCCG
>NW_017306629.1:669990-704847 GCF_000935625.1 Nanorana parkeri
GGGAGGATTCTGCTTCACTTTCTGTCCTGGAGACGCAATGGGGAACAATAGAAAATCTCACCTAACTGTTGTTATCGGAACACTTTCTGTGTCATTGGCTACGATCACCAAGACAAAAAGAGGAGTAAATCTACCAAACAGGGACACAGTCAGCAATGGAAACTTAACAGAGAATCTAAAGCTTCCCTACTCTATCCTAAACTTAAAAAAAAAAAGTTTTCTCATTTAATTATTGTAGGACCTTATCCATTTTAATGTTGGTTACATTTTCTAATACTCTGTCTCTCTAATGATGGTGTATTTATTGTATGTCAATGGTCTGGGCTTAGTCATGCTTTATTAATGACATTTTTTTTCATGTGCCAACCAGGATGTTAATTAGTACAGACACAATAATGTGAACTAATTCTAAATGGCATATAACAGATGTCATTGCAGTTGTAAGTAGAAAATAGTAGTGTACAAAAGAAGGAATAAAGGAAGAGAAATGAAAAAGAGGACACTAGCCACAAACCTATATAGGAATACAGATTATGTTTTAAAGAAAATACGATCTGTAAAACTAAAGGTGAACTCCAGCCGGATATCAAAATATACAAAATTAGCACCGTTATATATTAATTGCAAAATATGTTTTTAAATATAACTTAAATATAACAGTAATCATAAAATTAAAGAATTATATAATTATAACCTAATAATATACCAGTACCCTAACCACTTAAGCCCCCAGGCCTTTTTCTCACTAATAGTGTTAATTTAGTCGACTAAAACCTTTCCTCATAGGTTTTTGTCAGCAAGTTTTCAGTGATGAAAACTAAATGAAAAACTAAACAAAAACTAATATAATAGGACTAAAATTCTAAAAACTAAACTAAAACTAAAAAAATTCAGATTACTAAAATACGAATAAGACTAAAATACAACTACAATGAAAGTGGCATTTAGTTTTAGTAGTAGTCATCTGAATTGTTTTAGTTTTAGTTTAGCTTTGTTGACTAAATCTCCAGTAGAGAAAATTGCAATATGTTTTTGTCAGAGTTTTAGTCCTTTTAACTTAGTTTTTATTTTGTTTTCATTTAGTTTTCGTCTCTAAAAACATGCAGCTGACAAAAACTATGAGGAAAGGTTTTAATCGACTAAATTAACACTCCTTGAGTTCCAAAGCAAAGTAATGTCTCAGTTCTACACGTCATATCTTTTAGGTTTTGTTGCTTACCCTAACACAGCGGTGGCGAACCTATGGCATGCGTGTCACAGAGGGCATTCAGAGGCCACTCTGATGGCACGCGAGCCTAGGCAGGGGTCTTGAATTCGTAGGGCTCGACCCGGAATTGTCTGTGCCGGGCGGGTAATTTTTTTTCTACATTTAGCACTGCTTCCAGCAAGCAAGGCTAAATGTAGAGTGGGGAAGCAGATGCTCATTTAGTACAAGTGATCTCGGCGATGCTGTGGGAATCACTTGTATGCAGCCTGTAGGTCCGCCCCCCCCCCCTGCATGGTCTGTGTTCACCCCCCACCAGCTGCCTCTCTCCCCTCAGGCCGCCTCCCACCCTGCCAGGGTTTTTCGGGGTCGCCCGCTCTTCTGGGGGACCCCTGGCCACGGCAAAGTAGCTCAGGATGGAGAGCAGGGAGCAGAGAGGAGAACGCTCTGCTCCTTGTGAACAGTGGGACAGGAACGCTGTACTCACAGCCTTCTCAACTCAGCTGTCACAGGAGAGCCAGTGCAGTACTGCGCTTAAATCCTCTATTGGAAGTGACAAGTTCAATAAAGAGAACCTGTCATCGCCAAATGCTGTCACACAGGGGCTTGTTATCCACTGTGTGATAGCAATAAAGTTAAGTGAAAAAAGTAAAAAATAATAGAAATTAAAAAATAAGCTAAATAAAAAAAATTAAAAAGTAAAAAGTGATAAAAGTAAAAAAATATAAATAAATAAAATGTTTAATTGTTTGAATTTGTGTGTTTCCCTATTTTGCCTAAGGCAGTGATGCTGAATTTTTTTAAACCCCAGTGCCCAAATTAAAATACAATACCAAACTTATTTTCAGTGTTGGCACTTTGAGATCAGTAAATTGATTTTGTGTTGCAGTTTGGGCACTCGGGTTCAAAAATGTTAGCCATCACTGCCCTAACATATTAAACATGATTTTTTCAGGAAAGATAGGGCTTTAATTTGGTAGCAAATGGGGACGTATATGTTTGTTTTATTTGTTTAGTTTTTATTGGGAATAAATAGTAAAAATATGGAAATAAATGTGTTTTCCTGTCATTTATGCAATTTGCACATCCCATCAATTTACCCAAAGTATATTCAACAAAGTGTGCTGATTAATATCACATTAATGTGACTTTATGTAGCTTAACGGAATGGTACAGTCCTAAATGAACGTATGTGTTTAATTTTAGAAAAGCTGTATTGCCCTTACAATGCTACATTGTGATGCATGCAGGGGGAAAATGTTTTGTGTAAATTGTTAGCGTAACCTTAAAATAACAATAAGTCAGGTTGACAAAGGCACAATTTAGCACCAACATGAACTTTCACAGGTTTGTTGTTTGCTAAAAATTTGAATGAAATTGAGTTCACTTACATGAGTATTTGCTACTTACACAGTAAACACAAATATCATCTAGAATCTAGAATAGATCATCTGACATTGTTTTTGGGCTGAGGAGCATCAAGCACCACACCACACTATATGTGAAGATAAAAGACTTCCCTGTAAGGAAGAGTTTGCATGCGAATGGGATATCATTTCCAAGGATAAACTCCTACCAGAGTAGGAACCAGGGGTCGTGTGGTGTGGGCAACCCAGACAACCATGTGTATATACGAAATTAAATGTAAAAACCATCAGGAAGGAAAAGGAGTACAAGCTGAAGGAGCTGCTCAAGAGTCCAACATGATGGCTACAGCGGTTAACTAGAGCCCCCAAATACTGGGTAGGTAAACAAACCAAGGATCCAGCTAGATAAAAAGCAGGCCTCCACTTAGAGAAGTCAGGATGCGCTGTCATGCAGGAGACTCTACAAAGGGATTAGATGACCTCTGGTCTTGAGTCCTATGACCTGACTGGGGAGTAGTCTTTAAATACCCATATGCTACTACTGCCAAAGGGGATGAAGGAGAAATGTGGTGTTCCTTCGACCCTTCCACACACTTTCTACATTGAGGTAGAAGCATGTCCTGACCACTAGTGGTGTTGCAAATTATGGTGTCAAGGGTAGGCCTGAAGAGACAATATCCCTCAAACGGTCAGAGTCAGATGTTCCTTGAATGTATCATCTATGTCCCAAGCATGTAGCCAGAGCACCTTCTGCTTATGTACAGACATCAGTCCCATGCAAGACAGGGGTTTAGATGCTTGTAACAAGCCATCAAAACTAAATCCCAAGGCTCCAGATATTTGTTTCAACCATTCTATTAGACAGGGGTTTGCACCAGAAGTAGAACAGTTACCCCATGGGAGCAATAGCGAGCCTGCTATTGGCTATTTCAAATTGCAATAGCCAATAGCAGGCTGAGTATTGGACCCACCCACTTCCTGCTGCCAATCAAAAAATGTCCCTTAGGTCCGCCCCTCTGATTGACAGCAGGCCAGTGCAATAGGCAGCCTGCTATTGGCTATTGCAATTTGCAATAGCCAATAGCAGGCTGACTATTTCTTCCCCTGCTATCTGCTGTTTGTTTGTATTCTGAAAGCGGCCGTCGGATCAGCTGATCGAGGTAAGCCGGCCAGACAGTGACACCCACTGTGCGATTTTCAGCTTGTTCCTCAAGAACTGTCTGAAATTTGCAGTGTTTATTAGCGGTAATATCGGTAGATTTAACTGATACTGATAGTTTAAAAATGTGGGAATATCGGCCATTTAAAACAGTAGTAGTAGGGCTAGAATTAAAATATTGTGTAAAACACACATCATAAATACTTGTCATACATTTTTGTAATGTTAAAATGCCTTTTAGTAAAAGTTTTTGTTTTATCTGATATACAACATGTCATGACATTGCTTTTTTCAACACATTTGTATTTTTTCAAAAAGGAGGACTGAACCTTGCCAGTGTGCTGCTATGCCTTTACAGTCCAATTACTGGGTTGGGATGGGTTCTGGACCAAGCTGTATTGCTTAACTACAGGAAAGAAAAGTGTGATCACAGACCTGGCCTTCTGGCAGGGGTGCCTTCATCACAAGACTGGCTTACTGAATTACAAATAATCTGGCAAATAGATCAGTTTGCAAATATATAACGAATCGCACATGTCTACCTATGACTCTAACCCGCTAGATTTAATAAACCCAACCTCAATATTTGCTAATCTTCTGTGATCATCAGAAGCTGAGGCTTTTTTTGTGTGTGTATATCTCACCAAATGTCAAATGCCCAGATTTCTATGTCTGCTAAGGCTTAGTAAATACAACAAATCAAACTAGGCATACTCACTAGGTCATGGCATCATAAAATAATAATAATATGTAAACTAGTCTATTGCATGTACTGAATTCTGATTTTTGCAAATACAATATCACCAGATATGTAGAAACAACATCAAGGCCTTTGCACCAATCAGCATCAAATTCAGAAGCCTTTTTACCCTAATAAGAAATAGCAGTGTATTTTCTTTTCAAATAAAAAGGCTTCTGAATTGGATGCTGATTGAAACTTTAGTTTTAAAAGTTAGGCACATACTTATTTAATTAAACATGTTTTTATCTCATTGCAATATCAATAAAGTCACTGGAAAAATCATGGGATAGTGTGTCTCTCTATTGGTTGGGTTCATTTGAAATCCTTAAATAGCACACTAAATTTAACAGTTATGTGATATATGGAAACATACTGAGGCATGCTCTTTTTAAGTACCTAGTGGATTCTCATTGTATTTCATGGAACAGATAGATATCCATCTCTCTGATGCTTTATTGTTCTCTCATTCTGCTTTTAACTGTATTGTATTATCCAATGGCTTACAGTGAAAATAGGTTGTTGGCCTAGACTGATTGAAATTTTAAAGTGCCAACAGATGACAATTAAATGACCTAACACTGTTGAACTAGCACTCCATTATTGGTGTGCCAATAAATAAGAAGCTGTTTGTTGAGTAATGGTGCCTTCATAATGAAAGCTGAGCCTGTTTCATCATTACTACATTGAAAGCACATGGGACACAGATAACTTATTAAACATGGGAACCTTTTGCAAAAGAATAAAACACAAGGGCTGTATCAAAAATTGAACTGATGTAAGAAAAGATATTATTTAAAAATATCCACAAATCGTAAATTTAGTACATTTTTAAATAATATCTAAGCCCCCAAAAAGAATGTCATATACTGTATTAAAGCTTAGCAGTCCTTAGATGGAGTGCATGCAATAGTTCTTGTTTGTTCATGCTTTTTTCTTTCTTTTTACCTGGTAATCCTGTGAATAATACATTTCCTGTCCCTGGATGGCTATACCCACTCCTCCACTGTATCTGTGGAGGGATCCATGATTGTCATCTAGACCAGACTTCAAGCATGTCTGCCTTTGTTCATCTCTATTATATTAGGGCTGTAACAAAGACACTAAGTTTCTGGCATGATCAGAACCAGAAGTATGCGCAGGCTGAAGTGCCAAGCGAGCAGTTGGTGGACCAAGAGGAAGCACCACCAAAACTCTGGTAGAAATGGGTTCAGGACCGCAGGGTCTGCCAATGACACCAGAAGCTAGGCAGCAGGAGCACATAGTAGTCCACAGCTGGACCCTGTGTTGGTTATGTGTTTAGATGAAGCACTGAGATCTTGAGGAATGGTGAATTAAGGTTTACTTGCTTAGAAGAACATTACATGTATATGACATTGTGAAGGAAACAGAAAGGAAAAAAAAAACAATTTTCTGTGTATCATAGATAAGCATGCACATAGAGGAAAACATTGCACTACAGTGCCATCTACAGCTTAAAACCCAAATTACAGTCAGTAATACAATCAGTATATGCTGTTGTATTTCCAACATCCTAGAGTAAACCAGGAGAAGCACCCAAACGGTGGCGTGGGACAGTGTCAGAAGCAGTAGTGAAAATCAGGTCAAAGCCAGCAACAAGCAGGCAGTACCGTACCAAATTATAGGCAGGATTAGAGGCAGAGATGAAGTTGAGGTCTGAAGAAGCATACAACAGAACGCAGGTTGGGTCACATATAACTTGCTGAAGACCAGTCAGTATTGGCACTCAGTCAGGGTCAGGTTGCCACTTAATTAAGCCGTCAGACAGCACTGCTGACGCTGGATGTGCACACACACTTCTGTGTGTGCACTGCGGAGCACGCACATGAACATGCACACTCCTGCTCACAGCCAAAATTCTGCATGCAGAGCCAGGACACCCACATGTGCAGGTGCCAGTTGGCAAACAGCTAATTTCTGATAACTGCACAGTGGGGAGGGTATGTGGCTCAGTATAAGGCTTCTTGGAGGCATGGAAAAGGGAGGGAAAGTGACAGTTTAGACCAGTCACATGGACAATGCTTTACAGGTCCCCAAGAGAGTTTGAGTAAATATAAACATACCTACACATGCCAATACATGCCAGGAACTCTGTGCCATTTGTATGCCAGCCTTGATAGGCCTGCCCCACGCAAAGGACTACCTCATACTTACTCTTCTGATAACTTAACTCTACCACTAACCCCCTTGCAACCCCAACCCTTACACCAACTGTCTGGAAAAAAATAACCTTCTGTTTGTATACTTATTATTCCTGTGAAGGGACCCTCTTGACCAAAGAAAGCAGTGCAAAAAGAGCTGGTCTTTGTAAATAGTAAGGATGGCTAGTCATGCACCATTACTGTACTGATCATTGACTATACCCAGGAAACAGAGACCCCTAATAACATAAATAAAGTTGATTTGATTATTTTGTTTCAGAAACAGCATTCTGAGAAACAGTGAGTGAGACTTACAACTGTTAGAATAGATATATTTTCAAGCAAATGGATTGTGGCTAAAGACAGCCTATGGTCAAAGGCAGTTTGTTTTGCAGGATTGTTCACAGCTATATCCTTTTTTTTTTTACACTGGACCCTTTTAACTGATATTTGGTTTCACCCTGATTGACTAATAATGTCCGCTGAATGTTTCACAAAATTGACATTATACTATTATCAATAATAATAATCTGGAAGCTAAAACAGGATGTTCTGGATACTATTCTAATTAGGATGTGTTTGCACATGAATGTATGAGTTATTGAGGTTAGCTGCCCAGTTTAATAGAGGTCTTTAAAGCTCAATTCTAGTTAGCATGTATTTGTTGTGGAGAGAAGAGTTAGACTCGAATTTTAGGGGGGCCCCCACATCCCCCCATTTTTGGGGGTGGGGTTCTTCCTTAAAATTCCATCAGCCCTTAAGGGCCTGGTATGACTTTAAGTGGGAACCCCACACACTTTATTTTATTTATTTTTTTACATGGGCTCCCTCCTCAATATTCCTACCAGACCTTAAGGGTCTGGTATGACTTTTGGGTGAACCCCACGCTCTTTTTAAATGGGGTCCCTCCTGACATTCCTACCAGACCGAAAGGGTCTGGTATTGTTTGGGAGGGGGAAATGCACACTTTTAAAACAAAAAGTCTTTTTTTTTCTTTAGAAATGTCAGTTTTGCTACAGTGAGTTCTATACATTGTACAGATCCGCCACTTTACAGGCAGGTTAAGAAGACCCCCTCCCCCAGGACACGATATTTAAAGGGATTTTTCATTTTTATTGTTACCATCTAAGTGATGTTAAAATCACTGCTCCTTTAAAAACTGTATTTTTTCAAAGTTTTTTTTATTGATTCATGTCCCCCAGGGCAGTACCCGGATCCCAATACACATTTTATTGCCAATAACTTGCATATAAGCCCTTTTAAAGGGCACCATTTTTGAAAGTTCTACCCCCATAGACTTGCATTGGGTTCGAGTTTGAACTCAATCTTTTTGGATGTTTTAAAGTTCGAATTCGAACCGAACTCAGACCAGTTCGGCTCATCACTAGTGGAGAGAACTGGGAAGGGTTAGATCCTCTGTCAGGTTCCTTAATGGGTACATTTGGAAATGTCTTTATCAGGGTTACAGACAACCCACCAACCTTCCCCCCAAATCCCTTGTGGCACGCACACACTTTAATGACAGAGTGCCAGCACTCCTAGACTTGACCCATATAATGTTTAAAGAATAATGTTGTCCAAAATCTCAACACTGCATTAGGTGATTTGGTCTTGGGCAATTAAGATTTCACTTTGCAACCAATTTTTATTAAAAGTTTACGTAAATACAGAGAGATGAAAGAGATATATTCACATACATCTTCATGACATACATAGTTGTGAGGTGCAAATATAAATACCATCTCAACAGTAGACTAACAGCATTAAACTGGTAGGGTTGGTTTACAAGACTATTAATTGTCTTTGCATACACAGCTACTTTCCTGTCCTGTGACGTGCAGAAGCCAGTAGGTCGGGATCCCAATCACGTGATCTCTTTGACAGGCAATCACAGTGCTTACATGATTGGGAAGCCCATCAAATGCTTCTCACATTTAGATTTCTTAAAGGGCTGGGGGAGAGGTTAAAACCAGATATTTGTGTATTTTTCAAATTCCCAATGAAAACATCTTCAAGGAAAAAAGTACAAACCAAAGAAGTGGAAAAAATCATTACATAGCAGGGAAACCATCATATTCCAGTTAATGAGCCGTGCTCCTATGAAAATGTAATGTCATTTATCTTGCATATTTTACCTACTTTTCATTTTGCAGTGACACAATGTGATAGAAAAGTCTGTCCATTGTAGTATTATTGATATTGTTTAAAGATGTTAGGTGCACAGTGAGACAAGAGTTTTGTTTACAACTGTTTTCGGAAAACATTTCTAATGCATTTGTCTTATCTGCAGTTGTTTCCTATTTTTACATTTTTAGATTTTCAAAGAATATATTAGAGATAAATTTGTACAAGGATAATGCACTTATTCATCCACACACCACACCCTTATGGCATAAAACTTAGCTTTTATTTTACACACTAATTATAAACTTTTTCCCTAAAAATATGCATATTTTTTAATTCTCCCAATGTTAATAAACACCCAATGTGTATCTCTCTAGGTGGTTTCTCTGTACAAAAATCACCTCTATTCTATGGATGTATTTTGTATGCCTCTTTAGTGAACTTGAATCTTATATACCATTATTTATATCTAATGTTTACTTATTTGTCAGTCTTATCCTCATAAATGCTGACTTTTCTGTATTTATTTATTTTGCTAGCTTGCCCACTGTTTATATATGATCTATTCTTGTATATCCTCAATCTCTACTCCATTTATTTTTTATTTTTCCTCAAGCACTTCCTCCATTTTACAATTCATCTCTTCCTAACCATGAAGGTCACCAACATACAGCTGATAATAACTTCATGTTTCAGCACTGAAGTGCTTCCTTCACTGGAGTGCAATGTGAAATCTGTTCATTGTGCTGTCAAACAAAATCAAACATGGTATGGCCGCTACCTGTATGTTCCCCTTCATTTTATATCTTCCAAATTGCATGAACATGATGACATCAGCACGCTGACGCACGTGTGCACCACATGCATGATGATGTCACCAATGTAATTATGTCACGTCCAATAACGCATGTGCATATGAAGCTATCCTTCACAAGATCAACAATCGCTCCTTTTGGATCTGCCAAAGAATTCCTCTCTACTACATCAGTCCGACATCTTTAATCAGGGCAAAGGCATTTTAGAGACACGTAAATCATATTCTAAATAAAGTATCACTTTATCTTATCACTATGGCTATCAAATATACATATTTATGACATACAGTATATATCACAAAATTCAAAACTGTAGCTACAGCTATATTTAGGGAGATATTTCCTATTTAAAAAATTAATTACTATCTACATATATAGAAAAAATATTTTGTATACAGTACTTTGTATTTAAAATAAATTACGGTTATAATTGTCACATCTCCAACATGGAATTTTCATTGCACAACTTATTTTTTTCTTTCATAAATCGACATTTTGCATAATCTATCATGTACAAATGGTAGGTATGTAATCCCTTCATTTAGCCCTGGAGGTGATTTTGAGTTTAGACAAAAAATCAATTTCACTGCTGTTTGTAACATGTTTTTATTAAGGTCTCCTTTTCTTGGACTTATCTTGTATGATCCCAAATTTTAGACAAAACATGGTTTGCCATCATGTTTTGAACTTGCATGCCTTACAACTGGCTTGTCTCTTTATAATAAAATATCATTAACATGTTCAAGATTTCTCCTTCTAAATTGTTGGATTGTTATGCCTACATATAGTAAGGGACACGGAAATTTTTCTACATAGACTATCCCATTTAAACTGCAATTACAGAGTGATCTGATCTTAATTGTTTCATCTTTTTCTGGGTTTGTGAATTCAATAGTTGTAAATATATAGTATATGTACATACTTTGCGGTGGGCACAGCGGAATGTCCTCATGGATCATCGAGGTAGCCATGTATTATGTCTTATTTTTGGTTTACTACTTTCTAGGTGTCTAGGTGTGAGTTTTTGCTCTCCTATATGCTACTTTTGGAATTGTTGGTAATATTTCCTTTAAATCTTTATCTTCCAGCAAGACAGACCAGTATTTTCTCAGGATACTGAAAACATTGCCCGACTGTCTCGAATATGTTCTGATCAGTGATGTAGTCTCCTCACCCTCAGTGTTTCTTTTGCCAAAAAAATTCCCTTGTTCTGTCTTCTACTTTCCCAAATGATCTTACTAGCTCTTTGTTTATAAATCTTTTATACAAACATCTGCAAAAATGATGTTGTGCAGATAAATTTTGTTTTGCATCCTTCCTGATGGTGAGATCTTTTCATGGATCTATCTAGTGAAAAACATCCCCGCTGAATTGCAATTTAATGTCCTCTCAAACTCTCGAAATTGTTATCTTGTACTATCCCAGAGGATGAACATGTCATCAATAAATCTAGCCCACTATAGAATTTTCACTGTATGCTTCTGCATTTCTTTAAATTTGAGCTAGTTTATCTTCCCACCCGCCAAGAAAAAAGTTGGCATAGGTGGGAGCACATACTGTACCCATAGCTGTTCCAACAAGTTGCCTATAAATGTCATCAATTAGAAAATAGTTTTGTTCTAGAAAATCTCCAAGAGCTCCAACACAAATTAGTGTGTTCTTCATAATCACTTTCTCTGGTCTTCAAAACATATTCACGTCTTGATCCCCAGGTTATGTTTTATATTGCTATAAAGTGCTTCTGCATCTAAACTCCCATATAGTACATCACTGTATATTGTGACATCTTCCAATTCTCATTTACAAAATCCCTTGTATCCTCAATATATGAGGGTAGGGATTGTACAAACGATCTTAATATTTTATCAACATACTTCCTTGTCCTTTTAGTAAGATTGGTTGGATTCTTCTTTAACATATAATTATATTCATCTTTAGAATCAGTTTTATTTCTAATGCCCTTTGTAATATTCCCTGAAGTTGTTGCATATTGAAATGGGATCTGATCATAATATTTCATAATTGTTACTCAAGATCTCCAGGAAAATTTTAAATATTGATTTTTATGTAGCAGAACAATATTCCTGCCATTACTGGCTGGTTTAATCGCTAATTCTTTATTGTACTGCAGATGTTCTAGAGATTTTCTCTTGTAAGTCAGAATTGGTTGTCTTCTCATTTTCTTGCCCTTTTCTATGTTTCCACAGCAAACCTGATTCATTTTGTACTAGGGTGGTAAAGTCACTTTTAAGATGTAAATTTGTAAAAGGCCATTTAACCTTTGAAGATCCCTGTATATCCCAATTCTGTAATGACTCTAGTATCCTAAAACTCTTTATCTCTCTTTTAGGTGGTACTTTCTATATATTTTTGATCTTATATTCCTTTTTCAAAGCCAATTTTCAGACAACCAATTCACATCTTTCATCCACTCAAATAAATCAGAATCTAATGTTGGGGCAAATGATAACCCGTCTCATTTACCGTCTCAGGATCAGAGTTCAAAACAAAATGAAGAAAAATTAAATATTTTTAGTTTCTCACTATTAGGAACAAAGTCAGCCTCTCAAGGGCTGCCGGAGTCTGTCTTAGGTGTGTCCGGGGCTGAGGAGTCGAGGGAGGGCTGCTCTGGGGTTCCGAGAGGTGCGGCAGAGGTTCCGCTGGGGATCCAGAGTGAGGCTCAACAGGTTTAATTCACTGACATACATAGCATCAATTTGTTCCTGCCCCTCTTTTTGTTGTGTAAATCTTTTATCTTTTTGAAACGATGTATACACCCTGTCATTTTGAAAATCTTGTAAATGTCTTATACATTTTTTATGTTTGTTAATTGTATCTCATCTTTATGTCTTTGTTCATGTTTCTGGAATTTTTCCTCCAACATTTTGAAATCTGCATGTGATTTACATTTTAGAATATTTTGTGTTCTTCCTTCAGCTGATTATTCAACTTGATGTGCATTCTTTCAAAATCTTGTAAATATTGGATGGTTTCTAAGGTGTTTTTAGTCTGTAACTTTTGCCAACCAAACAGAAATTTTTGATCATTATTTTAATGGGAACGGGGCCTTGTTAGAATTCATAATCCTCCAACTGTAATTGCTGGTTTAATATACATTTACTATTCATAACTCGTCACCTCCCACCATGTTGTTTATATATTTTAAATATTTTTCTAAATGCCTCTGTAATTGTCACTTTATTTTGGTAGGAAAGCCCCTACTGGCTTGATTCCTAAGATAATAAACCATAGTTCTTGTTCAAGGAAGCTTGCCAATTTTAGACCTAGAGTCCCAGTGCTACTATGAATCGTGAATGAGTAAGGGATTGACATGGATCTACATCGCTGGACAATGGGATTGACAATGGATTGCATCGATGGACTTTTTTTTTAAATAAAGGAAATGTCAAAAACTGTCTTATGTTTTTATTTCTAATAAAGGACTTTTTCACGGTGTGGTGTGTATATTTACTATTTGGTAACAACTACTCCTTACTCATTCACAAGTGGGGGGGGCGGGATCTGGGTGCCCTCTTTGTGAAAGGGGGCATCCAGATTCAGATAAGCCCCCCTGCCCACAGACCCAAACAACCACTGGGCTAGTGTTGTGTGGACGAGGCCATTGTCCTCATCAACCCCCTGGCAAAGCACCCTCCCCATGTCAAGGGTATGTAGCCTGGTATGGAGCAGGAGGGAGGTCACACACTTGTCCCCTCACCTTTCCTGCTCTGCCAGCCTGCTCTTGGATTAAGAGTCTGGTAAGGGCTTTTAGGGGGGACCCCCACACTTTTTTGTTTTGGTGTTGGGGACCCCCTAAAATTCATACCAGACCTAAAGTGTCTGGTATGACTTTTGAGGGGAATCCCACACTTAGTTTTTTGGCATTGGGGGTCCGCCCCTAACATTCCTACCAGATATAAAGGGTTTGGTATGAATTGGGGGAACCCACGCTTCTTTTTTTATATATTGTTTCTGCGGACTGTTAAAAAAATTAATTATTTTGCTAATGCACTTTGCTGCATCGAAAATTTGTTCGTAAATACTACCGCATCTGAAATGAACAAAAATGTCTGATTCTTCCTAATCCTGAACCAAATTGACTTTCGGACCAGAGTCCCAAAAAACGAAATAACGAAAGATACGACACAAAACAAATTTGCCGGCTTAGATGTCTAATTTTTAGCCATTACAGTTACAACAAAATTACAGGGCTATTCACAAAAGGGTGAAGAGTTTGGAGAAGGCAGGAGAAGTGAACAATCTAGGCCAAAATAGCTGATTTGGGAAAATTAAATTCAGCTCACTTTCCAGTTCAGCTATTTTGGCCTAGATTGTTCACTTCTCCTGCCTTCTCCAAACTCGTCACCCTTGTGTGAATAGCCCTGTTAATCTTTTGTCAATCAAAGAGAGATAAATTATATAGTCCATCTGCATTGCCGATCAGTTAACGCCTATTAAACTTCTGCATTTGGGTGTCATTCTTAATTCTAGGCACAGCCTTAACCATGGTATAAAGCAGAGAAGGGTGAAGAGTAGAATGGCCACAATGTTTACCGGCCATGGGGAAGTCCAGAGTCAGGAGACTCCAGAGTCAGGATGCAAAAGGATACCTTGAGCTACTTCCTCCAGATTCACGGCAAATTGTATTTTACACTGATTCATGTGGGGGTGTCAGCAGTTACATGCCAATCCTCCTCATCAGCAGGCATACTGACACAGGAAAGAGGAGTCACTGGCATGATCATGGGGTATTTATATATTAGTCAAACTCAAGATGTATTTTGAATTGTGCAGACTATGTTATTATAAATGTCCTTTGCACAGACATTTGTAAAATTAGAGATAGTTGTACATGCAAAAGCAATTTCAGGCAACAAACGAAAGCAATCACTGATCTACTAACGCTATCCAACACACATTGCAGCTGTGCTAAAACCACAATGTTTACTCAGTTTACTGTCATCTGTATTCTATGTAGTTCTTGCAATCAGCCCTCCATTTAGCTCTCTGGGAGCATTCCTCCTTAAGTATGTGTTGTCTCTTCCTGCTTCCTCTCTCTGTCATTTACATTCTTTTCAAGCTTTCAAGGCCAGTTTAAATCTGACTACTCACTAGGAAAAACTATGCTATACCAATTATTTTACATGTGGTTTTCTCTATGTGCAATGAGCCTGTAGTGGGAAGCAGAATGAGTAAGCAGTGCTCCCTAAATGCATTTTAAGGTTTTCAATTTTACCTAGAGTGTACCTTTAAAGAAGGAATATCACCATAGGGCACCAAGTGCATGTAACAGTTGGTGCCATCGCCATCTGTCCTGTTGCTGCTGAACAGTGTGGTCGGACAGTATGGCCCACCACAGGTTTCCAAACATCTTGCTTGCAAGTAGAAGGATAGTGTGAGTGACAGAGCTGGTCTCTGACAGCCAGGGTGCTCTGAAGACCAGTGCCTTGACTTCACCACAGCAAGGGGAGGGGTCAGCTCCATTCATTACACAAGGCACTAGATCTGTCAGAACTGCGGTGCTGTGTGATCTACACCGATCAACCATAACTTTTTGACCACCCACCTATTATTGAGTAGGCCAGCTTTGGCTTTCACCTCAGCTCAGTCGCCTACTGAGCCGAGGTGAATGCAGTCTATCTGCCAGTGCCGAGGATGTGTACTAGCAGCTGCCAGCTCTTTCACACAGCCATGCAGAGCTGATTGCTCATTCGTAATAGTAAAAGATCAGTCTGCCCAGGGGGGCAGGGGCTCAGTGCTGTGCTATAGCTCCCTCATAGGAATGCCCATACATTGGGCTTCAGCTTGGAGTGGAGGTACAGCACAGCACAAACATAAAATAATTGTATTCCTAAACCACTGCATGAATCCTGACCGGACCCAGCACTATGTGCACTAGGTCCCCTGTGGGATTCTACAATGGTTTTTCACCTTCTGGTGATAATTCTTCTTTAATGTTAAAAAGCATGCCAAGCTATTGCATGTTGGTAGTGTAGGAGCAGAACTAATAAATATTTCTGTGTAACTGTCAATTTTGACTGAAATTAGGATATTAATGTCAAATGGTTATTCACATATAAACAATTTTGTTTTACTAGTAGCTTGCTGTTTGTTTCACTTGCATACAACACCCTTGTGGTTTACGGTAAATGCCTGACTGATGAACTTTATAGTAATGTAATGTAAATGTAAAACAGTACTCAATAACGTGCACCCATAACAACTACTATTATAGCCACAATAAGCTATTTGTCCAAAAAGGACAGTTAATAGGTTGATTTTGAAACCGGTCATTAAATCTTATTAAAAAGTCTCAATATGCAAAACTCAGTTGGCACTTTGGGTTGTAACCTAACCTTGGAGGAGTCATATGTGTAACAGGTACTGTATCTTACTATCCAAAAGGAGTTATTCTTCTTGTGCTGACCAATTTCAGATCAGTACATGTCTACTATGCAACCAGAGGTCTATCCTTTGAAAAGAGAATGACAATACAGATTTTAATCGCTTGTATGTGATAGATTGGCATGCTTCCAGCGGCTACTGCATATGCTATGAGATCCGCAAGCACATTGTACTATAGAATATATTGTAATAGCTGTGCTGCAAAACATGCAGTTCCCTCATAAATTTGAATGTGTTCACCAAAATAAAATTTTGAGCATAGTTTTATTCCAGTAAAACATTTGAATAATTCAATGTTTCCTACTTCACAAAAAAATTATGTGATAAAAAAGAAACATAAAGTAAAGCCTTTTACAATCTTCACATTTCATAATTTATAATGAGACTGATTTAACTATTTAGAGCTAAATAGAGTGTGTTTTGCTTGATTATTCAAATAGAAGTATTCATTTAGACCTTCTCTTGATAAATATAGTACAGCATATTGTAATGACAGAAAACCAACAATCCCATCATTGAAAAACAATGGATCCACTATGGATCCACTATACCACTGTAGCCACCATCACCTTCAGTGATGTGACTACTAGACATTTAGTGATAGCCAGGGCTGTAGTCAGCCTGGCTGGAATTATAGTGGCCGTTATCTGGTTAATTCCAGGTGTCTGGCATTGCCTGTACCCCCCTGGGGGGAGTGTGACTCTGTCATATTGTGGGACAGCCCATGAGAGACACTTGTACAGTACAGCAGCCAATCACTGGGTGTCTTTCAACCAGTGGTGCATGCCGGGGTAGGGTACATATACTGGAGGGATTTGCCATGTGCTCAGACTAGCTGGGACCAGCCACGGCATAGACAATATTGTCTTGTCTGTAAGACAGGACAATGCTGTATAAGAGATAAGGGTATAAAAGCAGTAAAGGGTTACTTCTTACAATCCAAGGGCCACTGTTCTGTACATGGGCATTTAATTTTTGCCTGAACTGATTTTCTTTCCCATACAATTTAATGTTAATACAAAAGTATATCACAACAACTTAAAGTTACTTATAATTTGACTAATTGGCAAGTAAGAAGCATGTCAATCAACTGTGTACACAAACGCCAAAGCTTGCAGCACACTTGTAGAGGCTCAAGATTAGTGATGAGCCGAACACCCCCGTGTTCGGTTCTAACTCGAACTTTCGAACATGGAAAAAGTTCTAACTCGAACTTAGAACAATTATAAATTATACTGCAAGTGTAACATTTCATTAGAAGTTCCATATTTAGAATGATTATTACATAGCTAACAGGTACTAATAAGACAAAGGAGATTAGCAGTAGCAGATTCCACTGGATCCAGTAAATCCGAATGCATCCAGTATAAAAAAAAACTAAAAAAAATAGTGTGGAGTCCCCCTTTCAAATCATACCGGAACTTTTAGGTCTGGTAGGAATGTTAGGAGGGACCCCAATGTAAAAAAAAAAAGAAGCAAACAAAAACAACAAATTTATACAAGACCCTTTAGGTCTGGTAGGAATTTTAAGGGGGACCCCAATGTCCAAAAACAGAAAAAAGTGGGGTCCCCCTAAAGTTTCCAAACCGGACCCTTAATCCGAGCACCGGCCTGGCAGGACAGGAAAGGGGGGGGATGAGCGAGCTCACCCCTCCCTGAACCATTCCAGGCCACATGCCCACGGCATTGGAAGGGTGCTTTTCCAAGGAGGGGGGGCCTCCATGTACCCACCATGTACGGAGCATGTACTCCATGTACCCATTACCCCATTACCCATTACCCTAATCTTTATTAAATGCACTCTCTAATCACAAAATCTTTAGTCTTGCTAATTATCCCGCTATTATCTTGCTATTTATTTTTATTTACCAAACGTCAATCAAATTTCCTTCCTAGACAGCATCCTTGCAAACCTCTAAGAATTTCTGAGGGGAGTACTGATTGTAGGGGGTAATTTCAAATTGGCCTTTCCTATGTGGCACTCAGGAGGCTTAAACGTACCTTACACCAGTATCAACTGTGAAACCTTTTCTATTTATCTCTGCATAAATCTTACTCATGTATAGACTATTTTCTCATTAAACATAACCTCCCACTCTTTATATATAGCAGCAACGTCACTATATCTGATCGTTCCCCTATTAACTTGGAGATGCCAGTACCCCCAAATAAACAGAAAGAACATTTTTGGAGACTAAAGTCTCTTGCATGAGCCAATAATTCAAAAAGCAGCTTAAGATACATTTTCAAATCAACACAAAAAAGTACAACACTCTTCTATTCTGCTGCACACAAACCCTTCATTACAGGAGTCCTCATAAAGCCAGACTCAAAAAATGTATTGAAATCCAAACTCAAAGCTGAACTATAAAGGACCCCTAGACACAGACACCAAAATTAAAGTAAAAAAAGAGCAAGAGAGATGAGTAAAGAACATTTTTGACTTTGGAAACAAATGTGGATAAGCTTCCCCGGTGCTATTTGTAAACAGAGGGGAAAATCCTACATGCCCTATATTGATTTGAACACAGGTGAAAAAATATTATGCCTACAATTTCATAGCACACACATCTAAGACATACTATGCAAACCTATGTTACATGAAACACACAGCCATGGCCCACCAGCACCCTAAATATAAACCATGTATTGAGAACTATCTTTCACTTTCAGGGCTTCTGTCCATCACACCATGAGATGCACTCCACAAATAATTATCTATCACTCTTGAAGAACTTCCCTGTCAATTGCCTACACTAAAATCCTAGGCCAAGCGCACAATTCTACACTATAGGGTTCTACAGGACCAGCTTGCCGCTAAACTCTAAGTCTTGACTGCTATCACTGACAACCAGAAAATACCTCCTGAATTCCTCAACGTTCGTTCCTCTGTAATATTAAAAGAAGGCACACATTCTAACTCCTGTGCCAGTTGTCCTTCCAAATTCCTATTAAATACAGATTTAAAAATGAACACTAAAATCTTAGCGAGATCCCAAAACTTATGTTATATCCCATAACTTGACTGTATATAAGTGTCAGGATCGGACCCCGCTCCGTAGCCCAAGAACATGGCAGGGACGGCCCCTTCAACAAGTTATCCCTCAACTTTTACACTTTGATCAAGTGGGCTTTATTCCCTTCTGAGGAAGCAAGGGACACTACAATCTGAGCCCTGAATGTGATCCACTTGGCCTGGTCATGGAAACAAGAACTATTTTTTCTCTCCATGGATGCTGAAAAAGGTTTTGATTGGGTACACTAGCAATTCATGAAAAGCATCCTACAGCATATAGGCCTAGGCAATTCCATGATTATGTGCATAATCTCTATACACTCCAGTCCACAAACCAAGTGAAAATGAATGGTTCTCTGTCTGCAACCTGTACAATTTCCATTAGCACCCACCAGGTTTGCCCACTTTCTGCTTTACTGTTCATCGTCACATTGGAACCCTTCCTCCATAGAATTAGATGAAATCCAGACATTACAGGGATAACAATAAGGACTACTGATCATAAAGTTGCGGACAATCTCCTTTTTTCATTGCAAATCCAAAAGTCAACTTCCCATACGTGGTGCATGAATTCAAGTTGCATGGTGCTTGATCAAGCTTCAAAACTAGTTACTAAAATCAGAGGCCTTACAGCGGTCTACTTCAGAGGTGCATCTAAGATTTTTTTCAAACCAATTTCTCTTTCAGAGGGTCAAACAAGGCAATCATATATCTATAGACCCTTATCCCTCAAAACGTATAAGGCATATACTCACTGTTTTTTCCATCTCTCATATGAACCCTACAGACAGACCAAAAAAATTGAACTTTAATCCAACAAACGGATGATCTGCTGCTGGACATATTCTGCTCCTGCCCCAAAATAAAGGACTTTGGGCATAAAGTCGCAATAATTACGCAAAAAATCAGACTTTTCCATGCCAAGTGATCCCTCCTTCTTCCAGTTACATTACAAATCTTATAAATGTTACTGAAGGATGGATGCCCTCTTGTTGGCATTTACTGGACTCCACCAAAATATCGCTATGGTTCTCTAAAATTGCTGAAATTAACTATAAGGAGGTCTCACAGCCCTACAGCTTACAGAAACAATGGTTCTATTGGACAGAATTCCACTTTCTTAGGAAATTGATGATGATGGTGGTGGGGAGGGCTGGGAGAGACCTCCAGCCATCCAACAGACCCACACCTTTTTTTTACCCCCATCCCCTAACAAAGGGTATGCATATCCTTGAATAGCTCATATTTATTCTGATATTACTTCAGTAAACAGTTGTCTTGGAAGTTCAGTTGTGGAGCTGACTTTTTTTATGTCTGGATCTGCACAATGTCATTGTTTAGCCAATTACCCACTCTTACAGATGGGTTATAGAGGTTTGTGCCATGTGGTTTGATGTACTAGGTTTAGTATTAATTGTAATAAGGTTGATATTACTGTCTGTGTTTTCCTGTCCCAGGGACAAATGTTCCCTTATTTTCTTGTCTGCCATTTACAGGCAGTTAGACAGAAAGTGAAGTTAAATTTTCCCAGCAGGGTCCATGGGGCTAAAACAAAACTCTTCCTCGGTTGCGCTTTAAGAGTATAACCTGAGCAATACTGTACCTTAGCAGTGGAAGTATTCCATAACATTATGATGTCTGTTTTCTTCATTTTTAAGTCATATGTAGTGTTGACTGTGTGGGACACATCCCCCCTCCTTTTTATGCAAAAAAATAAAAGAGGGACAGTTGGTAGGTATAAGGGACAGTTGGAACAGTTGGGAGGTATGAAAACACTGAAGTGACAATTCAGTGTTGAGCACCCCTGCTCTCACAGTCTACAGCGTGTATGAATCCAGAAATCTTCCATCTTCTCTCTCTCTTTATCTCTGTCACTGCCTCAGATAGGCTTAGGTATATAATATCTGACCCTGCCATGAAGTTCTTGCATCTGGTGGTGTACTTTAACAAATAGCAACGCCACTGGTTTACCATGGTTAATGTTTTTTTCTGTCTGTGGAGACCCGGGGCCAAACAGAGGTCACTCCAATGCTTTAGAAACCAACATTTAAAGGGACCTTTAAGAAAATAGATGCAAAACTTTGTGTTGCAATTCAAATAATGTTTGAATAAAAATCTGCATCCTAATGGGGATCTTTGAAAAATGATCCACAGATAAGGGCGTCTTTACCTCGTCATGTGTTACATAAACACAATTTGTTTGGATTGCCCTCTTCATCCTTAGTTATAGGCAAGCTGAGGTAGAAACTCTGTTTACCTCTCCTTCTCTTGCATTAAGCATATATGGCATATATGGCTTATTCAATACACATTTGTTTTCCACGATTGACCTGGTCTGTGGCTAATAGGGTAGACTGGCTGATCACACCTGTCACAGATTTATATGTTAGTATATCAGTGTATATAAAGTATATTCAAACCTATTTATCTTTGTATCTTTGAAAAAAGGTTTGCGTATCCTTGAATATTTGGTGTTTTTTCTGATATTACTTCAGTAAACTGTCATCTTGCAAGTTCAGCTGTAGTGCAGGCTTTTTTTAATGTCTGGATCTGCACAGTGTCACCGTTTAGCTAAGCACCCACCCTTACAGATGGGTTATAGAGGTTTGTGCCATGTGGCTTGATGTACTAGGGTTAGTATTACCTATTTAAGGTTAATATTACTGTCTGTGTCTACCTGTCCCTGGGACAAATGTTCCCTTAATTTCGTGTCCTCCTGTCACCGGCAGTCAGACAGAAAGTGAAGTTAAATCTTCCCAGCAGGGTCCATGGACCCAATACAAAACTCTTCCTCAGTCCTTTCAAACCTAAAAGAAAAAGTTTTAGCTGGAGTTGGGCTTAAGTATGTCCTTTATTGTATAATAGTAAATTAGCCTTTTCTTAGCACGCTGTTAAAAGATAAACATTGACTTGTTTTTCATTTTTAAATGTCAGAAAAGTCTGTCTGGCACTCAGATAAGTCAGAATTCTTTATTTTTAGAATTTGTATATAATCATGTTCCTATTATAGTCAGTTTGTTTGCATTACAGGCCAGTAATCATATTTACTAATGCCTTATTTGATCACATAAATATTCTTCATGAAAAGGTTATTTGCAGTGTAGGCCTGCAGACAGCGATACCAATAATTCTCTTTGATTGTAGCTCAAAGTGGAACATGAGGCAAGCAGCTAAATACACAGTTAAAATACACAAATGGGAATTGTCTTTTTTGCCAACGGATTTGTAAACCTATCCAGCCACGTTTTGTCACTTATACATCACCTAACTAAAGATAAATAGGCTGCAGTGTGTCACCCCTGGCAACACTCCTGCCCTAGGCCACAGCCTTTGTTTGCTGTGACAAAATCCAGGTATGGGTAAATATAGGCACTGGGGGGAAAATGGAGTTGGAATTGAATTTAAGTGACATGCTTACTCTAATGACCCCTAAGTTTTCTGTATTGACCAATTACACAATTGTACAATAAAATCATAACCTTTCTCAAAAAAGGACTCCATCACACATAATTCACATTTACAGTGACTCCGGGGGGTTGAATTGTTGTCCTCACCTATGAGAATGGTAATGCCCTGGCCATCATCCTGCAACAGTTACAGAGATAAGGAGCCCTCACACTAATTTACAGCATGCTTGGTGTGGACCTGGGACTCAGAAGTATCAAAGCCAAACATAGTCAGGCAACTAGCAATTTCAAAAGTGAGCCAGCAATTGCAGCTTCCATACTTTTCTCATGGCATAGTCATTTTAACCTTACCATGTCATTTTAGAAATCTAACACCCAATGTGTGGAAAAAGCAGGTGCAGTTTATTGGGTTCCCATGCCTTTAATAGTCATATATATGTGGGAGATAAGAACCTCACCTTCTTCCTATCATGACATAGATATCAATGCTGGGGAGAGCACAAATGAAGTATACTCCCTGCCTACTCTGGATCTCAAAGTTGTGTGGCAAGGAAAGAAAATGAAAAAGAAAGTACCACACTCTATGTATCCACCAAAAACTGTGCTTATAAGTGTCTTCCCATTCCAATCACACAATCACACTAACAATCCTTTCCATGCAGTCACACGCCACTAACGCGTTTCATCCATTAGGGCTCAATCATAGAGATGGTGGTTATAGGGAGGGGTTCTTATGTGCCTCGATAAATGGAACAGCAGATCTTAATGAATCACAGATCTCTGTAGCAATAATAATAGTGTCAAGCTGTTGCTTCATATATCATATACAACATAAATAGTAACAGAGGATCTATTGAATTGATACAAATGTATTCGACTTCTTAAACCAATTGTCTTGTGAGTAGAATTACATAGTTTATCCATTTCTCTCAAACTTCATTATGTCTATATATCCATATTACACATAGAAAACCTCCCTGTAGGTTACAACCTAGCTATAATGTAATATGCAACTAAAATCAACAACCGTAATAGCTAATATCTACAAAACAATATAAACAATTAATAAAAACATTGACTGGTATAAATCAGTGCCGATACCGAGTATTTGGACGAGTACTCGTTCTCGCCCCAAATGCTCCAATACTTACCTCCAGACTGGAACTTCCGGTAAGAGGGAGATGACTGGCAGTGCCATGAGGGAACATGGAGCCACCTTCCCGGCATGCCGTCCGGCTTCCTGATGATTGGCCGGGAAACCCGCTTCGTTGCGAATCAGCATTGAGCTGGCCAAACAGCATGGAGCCGGCTTTCCGGGCAATCAAGAAGCCGCGTACCGGGTAATGACACACCACCCGGCTTCCTGATTGTCCAGGAACCCGGCTCAATGCTAGCAGAAGAACTGGTATCGGTACTCGGTATCGGCGAGTACCAAAAGATAAATATCGGTACTCGTAACCGATACTGAAAAACTGGTATCGCTAATATAAATACATGGTTCCAGACCCCAGGTGAAGAACTATGTAAGTTGGTCAGATGACTAAGACCAGATAAGTACAGGACAAAGGACAGAAAATTATTCTAATAATTGTATTTGGGAAATTAGTTAATTTGCATATTAACTAGCCCCAGCTTCAGGAAAGGGGCCTATGTTTTAGCAGGTTTTAATCATAGATCTAAATAAGGAACATTTTAGAGCATGTCATATAGAGCATGTCAGTCACATTAAATGGTTAAAGTGGACCTTTACCCATATCTTTAAAATAACTACAAACACACCTTTAGAAATGTTTAGTAATGACAATCTACAGACACATACTTCTAGATAATTGCCGGCTTTGCATTCTTTGCATACCTTATTTCTCTTTTCTTCCACAGTCTTATGACAGTGGCCATGTTTACTAAGGGCAGATTACTAGCTCTCCTTTTACTTCTTTGATTTCTGGCACATGTGACTAGACATGTGACCATGCACATTATCTTGGGGGAGGAAAATGCCTATCCCTGAGATCCCGTGAGATCACAGATAAGATTTACCAGCAGTGCTCTGCTGATGACAAGGCAATCCCAGTGTGCATTGCTTTGGCAAACGGAAGTCATTTTCCCCTTTCAATGCTCTGCAAGTTTAAGTATATCAAAATCACAGCATTTTACACTGACATGTCTATGTTATTATTAATCATCATACATAGAGGGATGCATTGGTAGAATTTGATTTTTGAGTGTAAAGGTCCACTTTAAAAGTAAAATAAAAAGTAAGAGCAAACACTATTGTATTTTCCCTTGTTGCCCAGAAAACCCTCTATTGTGTTACAGAAGGAGGAATCTACCTAGTGAGGACAGCAATAAAATGTGACAGGAGTTTTAGTCATTCCTTATATTATCTAAAAATGTTTTTTAAAAAGAAAAGTTTTGTTTAAGCATACTTTTTTTAACACTGGCATAGGAATGGTTTGCTCTAAATGGACTGTTTGCCAAAGGGCATTCAGACGCTTTTCTCTCTTCGAGCTGTTATAAATAAACACAATAATATAATGCAACCATTATTTTGGATGAAGATCCTCTAACACATTTGACCATGAGTATGCTGAAGGCAAGAAAAATAAAGTATTGACTTCTTATTAGCATCTTATTGATGTAAACAATCTCCTCAGACGTTTCTGATAGGTATTAATGCAAATGTACTTTCCTTATTTGATTGAAAATACTACATTTATGCTTTTTAAAATCAAAACCCAAACATTTTTCCCGCACTTCCGTCCAATGATCTAAATGATTTGTAAAATAAAAGCAATCTGTGTCCCGTTTTGTAGCAATATAGACCTGTCAGTGGGAAGCAACCCTTGAAGCCTCCATAAAATGGATTATCCTATATAAGATTAAATGATAGGTTTTGCTCCAGGAAAGTGATTTATTGCTTGTCTAGACAGATGCATACAATTTTCAAATAGCAACTATAATTTAAATTTCCTTGAAGTTCAACTTGTTTTCTGCCATCCTGAGGTCAAGTACTTCAGAGAAGAAGTAAATAACATTGGAAGAAGGAGCTTTCCTGACAAAGTGTAACGGGCACAATATGTTTTCTTCTCTTCCCACTTAATGCTTGCTGGACAGTGAACTGAATAAATTAGTTCTAAACTGAACATGATATTTGTATTGTCTTGAAACAAGATGTGTTTTCTGCCAAAGAATTTAAAGGATTTATCTGTTACTGAAAGTTACTGAAATGTTACAAGTACTGTGACCTGATTGCATAATATTCCATGCAGTGTACCCTCCAAGATATACAATATGTGCGGCTGTTAACACTTAATCCTTAAGTGGTTTTAGTACAGCATAAAAAAAATACATTAGGAAATGTAGGAGACATTCTGATAGCTCATGTAGGTATGTTTTGCACAGTATATTTCTTACGGGGACCTTATGGGAATGTTGCCAATCTTCGTAAGAATTTCCTTCTGCAATTTTTCTCACTCTATTATTGGTGGATTTTCCCAGGAGAGAGCAAGTCAGGACATAAAGGTGTTTTGAGACCTGACTGGCCATAGATCATCTCTTTGATACCTCAAGAGGTTCTGCAGGTGAGAGGTGCAATGTAGTCAAGCTTTGGTTCCCCCATCCTAGGGGATCTGCCCAAATGTGCATCCTCTAAAGCAATGAGGGGACTCCCAGGTCCTAAGCATGGAGTGAGTGGCCTAAGAGACATTGCTCCAATTTTTACCCCCATTTATTATATAAGACTGCTTCCTCAACCAAGAAGTTGCAAATAGATAATGTCTATGCTGTTGAAAAGAAACATTTCAAGTAAGCATTTAGTAAGTAAGCATTTAGCATGTTTACAAGGATATTGTGGCATACATTGTGGGGACTCCATTTACTCCCTACACACCACAAAGATGTCTGTCGGAAGTTAATGTGGGCATGTACTTGGGAAGCTGTTCATAATAGCTCGAGAGTGCAGAGAGTGTGGATTTAGTCAATGTCTGGCAGTGGCGTCGCTACAGGGGGGCAAGGGGGGGTAATTGCCCCCCATAGGTTTTCACTTGCCCCCCCCGTGTGCCCCCCCGCCAGGGATCGGCAAGGTGTCCTTGCACGGTCTGCCGCGGTCGTACGGAACAGTTGGTATGTCCCAACACCCCCGTCCAATTTGATGTTTTGGTACCTTCCTGCCCACGTGCAGGAAGGGGTTTTTTTCTCAGGGGCGGCCGCGGATGGGAAGGAGCAGTGAGGTAAAAACAAGGCGATAGAGTCAGGAGTTTTATTGAACAAATGTAAAAAATAACCATAAAGATACCCAAGTGCAGGGGTCTCAAACTCAATACTTGGGGGCTACTGGACACATTTTTTCTCCCATGGGGGCTGCTTAACAAATTTCATACAATTACAATCTTCAAAACGAAACGTAATTATATACGGTGCCAGTATTAATGTCTGTATGTGTTTATAATGTCGGTATATTTGTTTGTGATGGTTTCTCTGCATGCAATGTCTGTATTTTTATGTGATGGTTTGTGTGTGTGTGTATTGTCAGGATTTCTCTGAGTGATGTCGGTATGTGTGGTAATGTTTCTGTGTGTGTCATATCAGTATGTATATATGTATTTTTGTGTGCAGTGTCAGTATATTTGTGTATTTTTGTCCCCCAGGTTATAATTATATTCATAGAGAACCAACAGATTCACACATTCACTCACACACCAAAATATGCACACACAGAAATACACACACAAACACTAATACACAATAACACCACACACACACACACAGTCATACACCCTCACGCCTTCTTAAAAGAAAAAGCCCCCTCACCTACTCATATTTTTTGCAGGGAGGGGGCACATTCCCTAGTGGTCCAGTGGGGGATTTTGGTGCAGACCTTACTAAATCTTCCTATGGGCCTGTACTTTGAGACAACTGCCCTAATGCCTTTCACACTGCAGTGCTTGTGCTGTATGATTAAATGCTGTAGAGATACCTCATCAAGAAATCCCAATTGCTGTATGATGCACCATGCAATAACTTTTCAGTTCTCCCTACCTTCCTTGTGGACTCTGTGTATGTGGTTGATGAAATATATGTCTGCCAGGCTTTGGATCTGGAGGCGTAAATGGGAGTGGACTGGGATGCATGTTTCGGCAGCAGTTCTCTTTAGTATTTTCTAGGTTAAGGCTCCTAATGGATGTTAATAACCCAGGGCTGGTTTAACCATTAAGCAAAATAAGCAAGTGCTTAGAGCACCAAGGGAAGGGGTCACCACAGTTTTCGCCCTAGCTATTATGCTTTGAAAGATTAAGTGCAACTTAAAACAAAGTGCATATAATCCTTTTGCCTCTTTGCCCTGAACTAACCAATCACATCCTCCCCCTCTACAGATATATACTTACCAAGATCTGAGTACCACAACCTCTATTGTGTATTTTACATCCCACAATGCAAGTCCTCTCTCTTCTGGGTAAGCAGGTGCATAACAGCCCCATAGACTTCTACTAGCGCGTATTTCTTGGCTGGGAAATGAAGAAAGACAAGCCACATAGACTTCTTAATTCTTAATTACAATTTGTGAAACAGGTTATTTCCCTCATCATTTCTAAATAAAAGGTTTCAGTTCTTGATTGATTCTTATACATGCTCCATCTGTTAAAGACATTTTTTTTATTATTAAATATAGTTGTTGGATCTGGCCTGAAGAAGGTTTATACATTTTCAAACTTTTATTTCACTTTCAGCACTATAGCATGTATTGAATGTTTATGACTTGTCGGTTAAACAATGGCAGGGCAAAAGAAAACTGAAGAAGGTTTATACATTTTCAAACTTTTATTTCACTTTCAGCACTGAAGTAGTTACTGAATCTTTATGTCTTGTTGGTTAAACTATGGAGGGGCCAAAGGGGACACCATTACTAGACTGTGCTTAGGAAAGCAGGTGTCCTTAATGTGGCCTTGGAATAACCTATAGGATAATATTTAAAAAACTTGAATAAACACTGGAAAATCTTACACTCCGAAAAGTTTATTCACAGTTGTTTTTCAAAAACCACTTATACGCCTAGAGGGGCAATTCTTCTATACTCTTACAACACAGTATATCATTGCCAGACAGCCACCATGATTTATGAGACCTGCTAGTGTGTGCCTAACACACAAACTTTCACTAACGATAAAACATCAGTTGTAGCAGCAGTATAGTCATGTATTTTATGATTTGTCTTTGCCATAGCTTCTATTGTAGCCTAACTTAAGCCGTAGTGAATAGCCGCATATTGTTCGGCTCACTTCATTCGGCTGGGTTATTCACTCGGCTGCCTTCAGCAGCTTTGTGCATAACCCCCTAATAATTTATAAGTAACTTGGCATTAACCAAAATGGCTAATTTTGCTTTGCCAAAATCTTCTGTGAAATTTGTAGATTTTCACAGAAATGTTGCCTTTTTGTGAAGTCCAGGGTAGTCAATAGAAAAAGCGAAATTAAGGTGGCTTAAGTTGGTTTTAGGCGTTTTAGGATTCTTTTTTATGTGTTTTCTGTGTTTATTTCATGCTTTACATCACTTCCTGCTCATTCATTTTTTAATATAAGTTTCTGAATGGACTCATTACAGAGGCTTCTACCCATTCATAACTGGTTGATAGTAAATATTTACTATCTCCAGTTTGTGAATAAATGGGAAGCCTCTGTACTGAGTGCATTTCATTCATTCAGTGCTGGGACTGCAGAAATAGAGATTGAGGATTTCTTTTTCTATTGCAAAAGGGAAACATCAGGGGTCTGTTTAGAACCCTGATATTTCGCTGAAGCCCCTGAAAAAAATAAATGATTTTTTTTTTTAAAAGGCGGAATTTAAAATCTACAAACATTTGTTTTTTATGAATTTAGTACAGTTTTATCTTTTAGATTTAGTCAGAAAAGTTTTTTTGTGTGCACTGATACTGATTTTAATGTGCTTTTATCAATTTAATTGTATTTTTATTGGTTCAATATTGATTTGATAAACATTGGTGCAATTATCGCAGGACCTACAAATTTAGTAGCACCCTCTTTTTATTCTACCAGACCTGTGCTTTCAAAAAATATATGGTGTGGGGGGTCTTTTATAAATGCTAAAAGCTGCAATTGGGAGTACAAAAAGGTGAAGAGGGCTTGGCAGCGAAGGCGTTAATTAGGGGAAAATTTTCTTTTTTAAACAATACCAACTAAACATCTTAAGTAACTAAAGTGTAAAACTTTTTTTTTAGTTTGAGATACAGTGGAGAGGGGTTAGAACACCTGTCAGGTTTTTATTGCTGTGTGTATCCCTCTTAGGGAGTTGCATCCTCTCTATTTGTCCTGGTGACCATTATCAGTGAAAGTGAAAGAACATCCAAAATTTGGGGTTGTCACCAGAATAGGAATAGATGGGAAATGTTCCAATAAGGATACTAACTCTCCCTGGAGAGACGTCCTGTCATTTCCTGTTGTGGCTATTGAACAGGTAAAGTAAAGGGAAAATTCTCCCCGATGGAACAAAGATGGCAACAAAAAACATTGACAGCAGTTATAACTCTAATCAAAACTAAATAAAACCTTTTATTTTAAGTTCTATTTTTTTTTAAGAGCTCAGCTGTACAATCAAACATACATACGTCCGCCCGTCTTTCCGCGTACCTTGCGCATGCGCACTGTGCGGCGTTTCCTGCGATTGGTCCTTTGCACATGCGCGGGTGTAATTGTGCCTTTACACCACTGCTGGGGACTATTGTCTGGAGTTGGGCTTTAAGCAAGTAAAATGCTTTATATGATAAATTAGGTCGTTTTAATAGCAACAATGTCCAACCAGATTAGGCTTCATCTAGTGACTTTATGATAACAATATCCGGTAGCTAGGGTAAAGTTCCACATATAATTTTTCGCTGTATCTAACCAGATTTGCAATGCGCACATAAATTTTTTGGTCTTATATATAAAGCCTTATGGCACATCGATTTGTGAGTGATTTGCACATCGTTAGTCATCAGTCATGCTGTCAAAGTTACTCTGGATTTTCTGTGTCAAAAATCTACAGCCTTTCAGCATAATGCTTAAATTATCTGAAATATTTCCAGAAAAGTATATATATTTCTGCACGAAAAAAGTATAAAATCATGTGTATACTCATTATGGAGATATCTGAAATAGAAAATGACACAGGCGGTCTAATGAAAACCTTACTTCTATTGAGGGAAGTTGTCTTACTTTTCTAGGGCTGGTTTAATTATAAAGACCTGAAGCCGACTGAAACATCAGTCATTTTTATTCAAATTCTCTTTCACCCTCTTTTTCTGCTGTGTGTTCTATTTCCGTGATAGTTTATCTAGTGGTACACAAATAGGAAATACTTGAGGGAAGAACATGTGACATTCACAATAACTAATGAAGTTCATGGACCATAAAACTTGTCATATCGGATTAGTGACTCTAGAAGAAAAGCTACTATTGACTGAGCTCTTACTCCTGCTGTTCACTTACTGAATTAAATGTTCAATTTGAAATTTGTATCTTCACATTTTAAAGTGAAGTTTAGTAAATAAGATGAAACAGAGTTCACTTTGAATACCTAGTCAAGTGCAACAGAAATTGAAAAAAAAAGATAATACATAAATGGTTGTGAACGCAGTAGCATCTTATTTACTAAGTTCAGTGCACATTCCCTTTGCAAAGTGAACATTCACTTTACTAAGTGAGCACTCAGTCTCTACTTTACTCCTTAGCCCAGATTCAAACTTCGGCATTGTCCTAACCATGTGCGTTGGAGTGATACACTCCAATGCAATAAGGCATAGCACCAGCATTGTATCGCTAAGACACGATAGTGCATTACCATATGTTACTTAAACGGGTAATCTGCAAATTTATCCTCGCTGGTGTGTGATGTGAGCCCATTCAAAATAAATGGGCTGCCGTAACTCAATGCATGTTAACAATTGACATAGAACATGTTAAGGCATAGCCTAGAGGTAAATCAGCCTCACTGTTTTCATTTTTAAATTGGTCTGTTTATCTTAGGTGGTAATGCTTGCATGTACAGTGCCAGGGAAAATGATCAGTCGATACAGAAATTATTATTACTATAATTATTATTATAAATAATAGTAATAATAACAACAAAAACAATAATGTGATCTCAGACATTACCACTAATCCAATATGTCCAGGTTTGGTTAACAACGGGAATTCCTTGACGCCTCCACACACCCCCTCCCCACGTCAGGTTTGCTCCTCTGCTGATTAACAATAGGCAGTGGGTGGTGCAACAGGCATCCTGCTATTGGATATTTCAAATTGCAATAGCCAATAGCAGGTTGGCTATTGCGCCACCCACGGCCTGCTGTTAATCAGCAGAGGAGCGGACCTGAGAGAGAAAGTTCGGCCTGCTGTTTACATTCAGCTGTTGGCTGCGGAATCTAGCCACTGGCAGATTAATGGAGTGGGGGATCATGGGGGGTGGGGGGCAATCTCCCCTTCACTGCTATCAGTATTGGTCCACTGATATTACGCCCATTGCCTGCTGTTTACATTCAGCTGCCGCCGCAAGATTCCGTAGCTGTATGTAAACAGTGTATCGGTACCTGATATTTGGTATCGTTCTGAAAGGTGGACCATAATCGGTATCAGTTCTGAAAAAACCCTATCGCTCAACTCCTAGAACCCGCCCCTTTCATTAAGGGGCTGGCTTATCCAAAAGTCAATCTCCTTTAGATTTACCAAATATTTGTAATATGAGGACCTATCTAACTGTCTAATCAATATGTATCACATCAGGCAAGCCCTTTTGTAACATAAGTGATACAAAAAAACGAATTGCTGATTAGGCCACATGTGAAAATGGCCCTTCAGCTTACCTGGTTAGATATTCAAAAATATTTCAGGTAAATATTTCAAAAAAATGTTTACCTAAAATGGCATGGCCACACAACACTCCCGCCATTTCAGGGAGTCTACAACCCTTTCTATTTGTAGCTCCCAAAGGAGTGCTGGATTTTAGAGGCCTTCCTAGCCTTTCTACTGGTGATTTGGCTTATATAGCTGCACCCAGACACTCATCGACCCACCAATGGACAAACAGACTCTCACTCCATGAATCTTCTTTTTCTTCGCTTAAACTTCCAGGGGATAGAAGATTATGGGTACAGGAATCCCAGAAACAGCAGCAAAAAATCCTTCTGCTCAGTAGTATTTATGGTGACTCTAACTTCTACCACAGGCTAATGCAGACTCAGTAGCCCAGACCTTTAAGTAACTTCAGCCCCCCACACTGGCTGATTGTAGACCTGTTGTAATTGTAGAATGTATATCCAGACCAGCAAGAGACTAAGCAGGATACGTTAAAGAGCTGAGAAATTAGGTCCCATTCAACATCCATCATGCAGCTGCTCCTCCTAAAGTCTCTTGTACACTCTGCAACTTTGCAGATTCCACTAAGGAAGCCACCTTCATGTTTCCCCTGCTCTAGCCACCTCTCTCAGGTAAAGGATCCAGGAGACAAAGACCTCTCTTCACAAGGCAAAGACAGAATCTCTCTGTACATAAATCAAAGGACAAGGATCCCTGCCACTGACATCCTGTCGAGGCAAAACCTGGCCGGTAAGGGCCCTTCTATGAATTCTCCCCAAATATGTGTCTACATCACTGATATAAAGCCAGGGTAAAATAAATATTTATAACCTACAAAACTGAATCTTCTCACTCTATTCACTGGAGAACGCTCCCCAGTAGCAGAGGGAAAATCCACTGAACCCAGATAACATAAACAATCAGAGATTAGGGATGGCTACAGCCTAACTGCCAAAGCTAAATTTAAACTATAGACAATCCAATATATGGCAGGCTCCCTACATATATAAAAATTATATTTTATGATTTTCAACTGCTCTGTGATTGGTAACAGGTTATGACTCCTGGTTAACAGCATGTATATTGTTTCACCACTCCAAAACTCTAATCCGATCTGCAAATAGCTCCAGTAACTCCTGTTGCAGACCATACAAGCCCGTTCCCACTCCACAATATTTAAAAAAACAGCTAATAGTTGCGTGATGCAACTATTAGCTGTCAGCACCGTCACTCAATAAAACTTTCATTGGAATCATTACAAGTCAATGTTGAAATCCCAATCTAAGCACTACTGTAAGAATGTAATGATTCCAATAAAAGTTTTACTCTGAATGATGGTGTCGGTGATGTGCTTGCTGGCTGTTTTGTGAAAGATTAAGACTCCTGTAGTTTTCTGAAGTGCAGTATGACAAGCACTCTTTTTGATATTTCTTTCATTCAAAGTTTCAAGAGAAAGTCTGAAATAAAATTACAACAAAGCAAGGTATAACATACCCATTGGAACTCCCCCCCACCCCACTAAAAAGAAAAAAAGCAGAGTTGGCTCATGGTCCAGTACTAGTCAGCATAGAAGGATGAATATAAGAGGTGGTGTTCCACTTTCCACTAATGTCGCCCCCTCTAACCCCCCAAAAATTGACAGGAAGTAGATGACTTGAAACTGGTAATACTACATTATATGGGTAACACGATAAAGTAAGGCATAGCATAGGCTACACATATGAGGCGGAGTGTTATGGGTCAGAATATGAAGCTCAACCAGGATTCCCCATCCACATGGCCCATACTGTAAAATGTATCAATACATCCCATGTTGTGATAGGGGTCTTCATACAAAGGCAAATTAGAATTTACCAGCTTTTTCCAGAACAAAGCAAGGGGGGGCTGGGTTGTTCCCAGCACTTTGCTACAGCTTTACAGATGTAAAAGAGCAACAAACTTAGCAGAGGGCGTTTGGCAGTAGTGAGAGCCAGATTCCCTACCAGACCCAACAGGTAGATCTTTGGGGAATGTACAAAGCTTTCAAGTAATATATGTAAAAAATATATGGTAGTAGTAAAAAAAAAAAAATTCTTGTAATAACTGTTTTACACCTCTCAAATTTTATACCGCCTTCAAATAATAACAGATGTGTAATATGTAACATGTATGATGCAAAATTGAACAAAACCTAGGCTTACTTGTTCTCCTCAGTACTTCACTGAGCCGCCCTGAGCCATCCTGAGAGGGTATGCCACAGACAAGTAATCTGTCAAGGTGGATTGCTTCTAATTTGCATTTTATGAGTTGTCTCAAAGGCATTATAAAATGCTTAAATTATATTTAGAAATTTCAGCAGCCCCTTCACTGCAGTCTGTATAGACATTGTCATTTGGAATGGAGTTATTCTAAAAGCCCTACAATTTGTTGTTTCTGTATCTGTAACTTGTGCAGACACTCAGTGACAGTTAAAAGACAAACTATCACTAAATCAAAGTTAAAAGAAAGTATGATAAGCATGATACAAACTACAGTGAAAAGCCACTGGGAAAACCTACAGCCTAGCTAAATTTTAGAAATATACATCAAAAATGTTACAAAAGCTTGTAATTTTAAAATCAACTATATATTTCAG